>NW_005187622.1:797759-820690 GCF_000239375.1 Pundamilia nyererei | reverse complement strand
CAACTTCTAAATGGCCACCATGGTCACCACCCATCTTGAGGAGTTTGCCCCCTCACATATACTAATGTGCCACAAACAGGACTTTAATATCACCAACCATTCCCATGTTATTACGGTGTATCCATATAAATGGCCCGCCCTGTATATTGAATTTCTTGTGAAGAAGTCATTGGACAGATATATGGCATTTAAATTTTTAAATTGATTTTCTTTTGCTTTCGGTGGAATTGGAAAGGAACGATACTTAGTCAAAAACTTAAAGTTATAATCTTTAAACATATATTTTCCACTGAACTAATTTTATTCACCTTCTGCAGAACGTCACGCCTCACTGCCTCTTCATCCTGTTCGGTAGGAAAACTCAGATTTTATTTCTTTAACGTGTTTGAAAGGTGTTTCTGTGCTGATTCATTGACAGTTTTGTTTCATGTTTTTTCAGGTGTTTACGGAGACGTTCAGAGAGTGAAAATCCTCTTCAACAAGAAGGAAAACGCTCTTGTTCAGATGAGCGACGCCACGCAGGCTCAACTCGGTCTGAAACAATTCAGTTCATTTAAAAAAAACAAAATTAATTCATTTTAACATTTTTTTTCTTCATTTTTAATGAAGCTGTGAGCGATGATACAGAAGGTCAGAGCTACTTTAGTTTTTAATTCCAGTTCAGTGAATTAATCTGTGATGATGATTAATTCAGCATAATCAGGGCTCTAGACTAACTTTTTGCCATGGTTGCACTGGTGCGCCTAAAAATAAAATTTAGGCGCACCAGCACAAAATTTAGGCGTACCCAAATTTTTTAACTGCATTACTTAACACCGCAGTTTTACATGTTCACGTTTTTTTTAATTTGTAAATGATTAACTAACAACCTTTCAAAATGATTAACTTGACACCCCCTTTGCTGCCCAAATTAACAGCAGCTCCATCAGCCCCCATAGCAATGATTTTATCCAACCAGTTACTGCACTGGTCCCCAAGAGCAGCAAATGCTTTCTTTGAGGCAGCATAAATTCCTAAACAAATTAAAAAAAATACCATTTACTTATCAGATCAAGAGTTTACAATGCAGTCTTTTTCAGTTTGAGTTTCTATATTCATGTATTATTGCTATGTTTAATTTTCAATGATAAGAACATGCTAGATATGGTTAATTCAGTAACACGACGTAATATTATTAATCATATACATAGGCTACGTGACATGACATGGCTTACCTTGGGCATGGGCATGCTGGACCTCAATGTGTCCAATCAGTATATTCGCTGGTCTTCCTTTTTGCAAGATACGAGCGTACACAATGACACATTCTTTTGTGGCGATGTCTGTGTCTCCATCCATCAGGAAGGCCATGTATGCACTGTTCGCAATTTCCACTGACGTCTTTTTTTTCAGTGTGTCAGCGATTACGCCTATAAACTGGGCGCACGCAACATCATTGCTGTATGTGGGGTTTATGTCCAAGCCATTTTTCTTGTGAAGAGTTATTTCTGACTTGAACTTAGTAAACGGAACTTCTTCTTTTGCAATATTGTAGGCGATGTTAAACTTAATGATCATCTCGGCCTCCTCCGATGACCTGTTTACTCCTGCCTGCCGCTGAAAGGCAGTGGGGAGCGGGGACATTTTGGCAGAGCATTTATCGCGGCATATAATGTGTCTTCTCGATGCTGTATGCTTTTTCAGCGTTTCAATTCTAGACGTATTAGCACCAGTGACAAATGCTGTGTTGCCGGCCATGGTCTTTCCACACTCGCGACAATAAATGCAGTGCATCATATTGTCAGCTTGGCTGTATCTTAGCCAGGGAAACTGGTCTAGCCACTCGATTCGAAATTTATACATTTTCTCACTTTTACTTTCAGTGGACTCCGGCTGGGAGTCGATCGTATGTGGCTCATTTTCTGATGCCGTCTCCGGACCAGTGTTTGACAAAAACGGAGAGGTTGATGGCTCCGTGTCAGAGCGCTGGCTCAGAATTTTGGACTGATCAGGCCTTAACTTAACGAAGAAGTTATCAATTGTTCTTTTCATATTTTCTCAATACCAACTTCATACACTTCTGACCTGGGCTACTCACCCTTCTCTATCTGCCCGCACTTTCAAACGTAAACACAAGTAGGTCTGCAGGAATATCTGGACCACGGCCAATCACAGAGGTCCCCGCCTCTGAGTATCTCTGATTGGTTTAGAACACGACATGGGCATAATGTGTGTCTGTTGTTGAACACACGGAGACTTTCAGGGTTGCTGAAACGTTTTTTTTCCGAGAAAATACTTGGTTGCACCGGTGCGACCAAGTATTTTTTTTACTTGGTCGCACCGGTGCAACCAAGTATTTTTTTTACTTGGTCGCACCGGTGCAACCAAGTATTTTTTATTAGTCGCACCATGGAGAAATTTGGTCGCATTTGCGACCAAATTGGTCGCACTCTAGAGCCCTGATAATAATAAATATTGTCATGAATAATGACTAAATGCACGGGAGTACAGTGGTCAATTGAATTATAATGAATGAAAAGTTCGGAATTGTATTTATAATGATTTTAATACTGTAATGGATGAGCAGAAGACAAATTCTTGTTTATCTCTTTGTTCCTCAATGACAGCGATGAGTCACCTGAACGGGCAGCGTCTCCATGGTAACGTGATCCGGGTGACGTTGTCCAAACACCCGGTGGTGCAGCTGCCTCGCGGAGGGGCTGGGCAAGAAGAACAAGCACTGACTCGGGACTTCTCAGGCTCTGCCCTCCACCGCTTCAAAAAGCCGGGCTCCAAAAACTTCAACAACATCTTCCCTCCGTCAGCAACGTTGCACCTCTCCAACATCCCGTAAGACCGCCTCGCTTCCTGTTTGATGTGTTTGACTCTTGGAGACTGATATGCATTTAAATATCGTTGTCCTTCATTGTTTCCTTGTTTCCTAGCTCTTCAGTGAGCGAGGAGGCGTTGAAGGATTTATTTTCTTTGAATGGATTTGCAGTAAAAGCTTTCAAGTTTTTCCAGTAAGTAACAAAGCAACTCCGTTCACTGATTTGTGCTTGTTAACCAATCAGAAAAAGGCAGATTATTATGATTTATTTAAAAAGAAAAATACTATTTAAATGAAAACAAAAAACATATTTTTTAAATACAGATGTTACTGAATAATTTTAAATTTAAATTTTTATAAAATATTATTTAAATCTATAATTGTTTACTGTATGAAATGTTTACTTTACGAAATAATGAAAAAAGAAAAAAATAATGAAATAAACTGTTTAAAAAGTTCAGTTTTCTCTTCAGTTTCTAATGTTAAAAAAAATATTAAAAATTCTTTAAACTTTTTTTTTGTAAGTGTTTATGTACTCCTTTCCTCTCCCTCCTTTCTGATGGGTTGTGGGTGATGATGTCACTTCCTCTGATGTCACAGGAAGGATAGGAAGATGGCGCTGATGCAGCTGGCTTCGGTGGAGGAAGCCATTGAGGCTCTGATCGCCCTTCACGACCACCAGCTGGACCACAACCAGCACCTCCGGGTGTCCTTTTCCAAGTCCACCATCTGACCTTTGACCTCTGAGCGGCCGCTCAGAGCGCAGGGCTTCTGATTGGCCCGCGGCGCAGACAGACAGACCACGGGGATATCTTTCTGTGCCTACAGCAAGCCTCGTATCATGGTGGCAAATGATGTCACAACCGAGGGTCATGGCCATGGCTACAGAGGTTACAGAGCACATTCCGGAGCAGACTGAGTAGCAGTGCATTGTGGGTAATGAAGTCCATCATGGAGGTGACGTCAGTTTGTGTTTGTTAATGTGATGCAGGAAACGAAATCAGGAAGTAAAAAAAAAAAAAAAAAAAAGAAGGAAAAAAACCTGCCTTTTATCAAAGGTTTACTTTAAATTTATCTTTATTTAAAATTACCAATGAGCATTAAGTAAATTATTATAGATATTATTTTTAAATGAAATGAAATGATTTGACCCTTTTTTATGTTTAAAATTCAGATTCCAACGTTTTTCTTTTTACTTCAGGTTTTTATTTTTCTCGTTCTTCACAAACTTCCGCCTTGTTATTTTTGAATTTTCAGCCTCTCTGCACACTGCCGTCTGATTGGCTGGAATTATGTTAATGATTATTATTTTTAATTATTATTTTAGGGTTAAGCTGCGATCTCAAATCTTCTTCTGTGCCTTATTTTCTGAATTATTATGCTGGGTTCTGGTTTTTTACGTGGTGTTTGGAGGTTTTGGTGATGGATTGTTTTGTGTGTCTTTAGATTTTTTTTTTTTTTTAAAGTAGAATTTTTCTACTTCATTTAAAATATTTTTGTTGGTGGTCAACATTTTGGGTGGGTTTTTTAATCATGAATGTATTTATACTGTACAACATGTAAGGCTTTCTGTGTGTTTGTGCGTGGGTATTTATGTGTGTGTGTGTGTGTGTATTAAGCTGAGTTGTGAGTGGTTGAGCTTCAAATGTCCCATCTTTTACTGAATTAATTTTATTAATTTCACTCCCTTATTTTAATATTTTTTTTCATTTTCTGTTTGGATTCGATTTTTTTTTTTTTTTTTTTAAATGGGAAAAAAGCCACAAAATACAGGAAGCTGCCGATTCCCAGTTTGCCTTCTGACCTCAGACCTGCCTACCGCTGCCATTTAGTTCATTTTCTGTTCAACTTTCCCCATTTTACATTTTTAATTTACTTCTTTTAATATTGGAGTTTTTTTCCGCTTATTTAAAGATTTTAAGCACTTTATGTGAAATTGTTACAAGCGTTGTGGGTGGGTGGGGTCAAAACAAGCCAAAGTTCCTGTGCCTTTTAATTGGACAAATCCATTTGCCCCCATTATGAAATCACTTCCTGTTTGAATGGCCTAGAAAACTGTTTTTCTTCATTTAAATTTAAATGTAAACCACACCGTTTTTAAAAAAAAGAATTTTGCGATAAACCCACCTACTATTGCCTTTCAAAATAACATTCCCTGCTAATGTTTTGAAAGCATTTTTGTTTACAGTTGTCTACATATTTATTCTAGCCTTGGTTAATTAATTAATAAACAGTTGGGATTAAAAAGCGTGTATGTGAAAACATGAAATCTTCAAAATATATTTGCCCTTTCAGAATAAGGTTAGAAATGGTTGTTTAAAATGTTGGGATTTTATTTTGATTTTTATTTAAACTTTTTGTTAAAACAAACTGTTTTTATACCTGAATGTATCAGCTGATGTAAAGTAGTTGTGGTGCATTGTGGGAGCTGGTGGGACTTTATTGTTATTATATGAAATATTTTTAACATGGACCAGTGCATGACGGGAGGGGGCAGCGCTAAGCTAAGCCGCACTCTGCTCCAAAACAAAGTTTGTTAATTTTTATTTATTCTGAAACTTTGACAGGAAGTTGTAGCATGAATCACTGAATAATTAAATAAAATCATCTGACTGCCAAAGACTCCCCCCACTCAATCAACTGAGCCTGTCACAAAACACTTACAGATTTTAGGTTGAGATAAAACTTTATTGTTCCTATCGTGACACAGTTGTGAACTGTGATCGGTCTGTTCCACATTAGATAAGTCTTTAGAAAAAATAAACAACAACAACAATAAACAAACATGATTCATCTGACTGGCCACGAGGGTTCATCCGACAGAGTGATGTCATCAACCAAACCGCAAGTGGCTACGGTAACAGCTAAACGCTAACATTGAGCTTAAAGAAACACTTTCTCTCACATCCTCACACACATACACAGTGTTCAGACTGAAAACTTCAGAAATGTGGATTTTTGGTCCTTTTTTTTTTTTTTTTTTTTTTACATTAAGAGAAATTCTTGAAATGCTACGACCGTTCCTTACAAAAAATACTGGAATTCATTCAGTGCTAGATTCCCAAGTGTTTTCCAGGGTCAGAGATTAAATCAGGGGAGAAAAAGACATTTGAGCTCCCAGAAAAGTTATTGTCTCATTTGGTAATTTAGTTTTTTAATTAAGACAACTCTTTTCCCACTGTAATTTTTTTTGTTTCTGGATTTTACTCAAGAAGACAACAATCCCTTTAGAAGTTTTCTAATCTTTTCAGTTTAAAATTTAGATCAATTTTATACTTGTTGTTTTAACAATTTAAAATGAAATGGCAAAGAAATATTTAATTTATTTTTATTTTTAATAATGATGTGCATCTCACATCGGACTAAAGAGTATTTTACCGTTTATGGGTTTTGCAGCTGAACTGATGATTGAACTTGTTGATTTTGTGACAATAATTTGTCACGTTTCCGTACCTTTGCACCTTCACAATGACAAAATAATGACATTCTGACGATTTCATTTCATTACAAGGATTTTTTTTCTTCAAATAACTTAATGATGAATTAAGAGAAAACTTCACTTGTTCATTGTTCACTTCATTTTTTTTCCTAAACGACAGTCAGCGGCCTCAAGTCCTTCAGCTGCTCATGTTTGCATTTTTTTTTATGTTTATCCTAAAGCTGCACAGATTTTATGGACAGAAGCAAAAACCAAGCAGCTGCTTTCCTGTAGTGACTCACAAGGCTCAGAAGCTGAATATAATTCACCTTTCACGTAAAGATGATTCCGGAGCTGAAGATTAGTTTCAGCTGAAGTCTCTTTATGACTCCAGAACCAGAACTGGACGACTTCAGCTCATCCAGTCAGAACCACCCAGGACAGATTTTCCTCTTTTATCCAAAAGTTTTTTTTTGTTTGTTTACTTTTGTAAAACAATGGAAACGGATAAAAGTCGTGATAATCAGAAGGTTTCAGATATTTTACTCTGAAAACAGCACAGTCCTCCAGCTCCAGCTTTTCAAAAACCACCGAAGAAGAGAAGGCTTTGCCATAGAAAAACAGTGAAAGCTGACTCTTGTTCTTCTGATATGTGAATGTGACGAATGTCACATTCAAGTTTGTGCTGCAGTCTCAAATTAAGTAGTTTTTTAAATATCTGACAGCACAGAGGACTTTCAGAGTAAAACGTCTGCTCTCGTTCATGCCTATTTTATGCCCGTCAATACCTTCCATGCAAAATAATATCAGCCAATCAGGTGGGAGTATTGTGTAGTCCTCTGTCCTGATTGGCTCACAGTCGTCCTGTTTTCTTGCTCTGATCAGAGACCAGATGATTCAGTGCATGTGTCGCTCACATATTTCCTTGCTTCCTGCTCTCTCATTGGCTTGTTCTGGCGTCTTTCAGCTTTTAGCACCAAAAGAAAGATAAATAGTTAAAACACGCACACACACAGACACACACACGCACGCTCATGTGCACACGCACACACTTCAGTTTTTCCTCATAAAAAAAGAGAAAAACAAAAACAAAAACAAACATCAGTCTCTTCCTCTCCTCGCTGTAATGAGGAGGTGAGGGTGGAGGGGCAGATGAGGCCCGTCACCGAGGTAACTAGACATCGAGGATCTCCTCAGCGGTGCCTCCGCAACGTAGCCGGTAGCGTCCAGTCCTCCAGCTGATGGTTGGGTCCCACAGAGCCGACAGGAAGATCTGCACCGCCATCGACTCCCTGATGAACCAGGCGACTGCAAAGTCGAGCTTCGAGAAGCACAGAGGGCCGCCCTGTGGTGATGTCATCAACCAGTAATCAGTCACACTTTTAAAAAAAAAATCTCCTTATTTTTCAATTTCATTTAAATTTATTAACTTTCTTACATTTGTTTGTATTGTTTTTCATTAAAAAAAAACAACTTTTAAATCTAAACATTTTTACGATTATTTATTGAACTGAACCTTCAAATATTTTAATCTTTTTGTTCCAGTTTTTAATGTTTTTATTTTTTAATTGGCTTAAGTTTTTTTTTTTAATTTAATTAACCTTACTTACTAAACTTTCATCTTTTCTATTTAAAGGAAGAAAATTAAGACAACATTCATATTTTTCATATTATTATTAAATCAATCGGAAAACATCAGTAATTGGCAGCTTCATATTTGTGTTTCTGAATTCTTAAAAATGAAAAAGTAATTGTTGTTGAAAAAAATAATATTCCTTTTAAATTAGAAGTATGTGATATTACCTGGACCCCGGTCAGCTGAATGTAGTCAGATATAAACCAGGCGAGACAGTGACACATGAAGAACACCATCATGTCCCATCTAAAGCACACACACACACACACACACACACACACACACACACACACACACACACACACACACACAGATCAATATACTGTAGTTTCTCTGGATGATGTCCAGGTGATAAATGTTTAACCTATTTTTTGGTGATTGAGGCTAAAGAACAATAAACGCCCAGTCAACCAATGACCTCATCACTGTGTGGTCAACTGTGTACCTGAACACATAATGAGCGGCCCAGCCGATGATGAGACTGGCGAGGAAGCATTCGGAAACAGGCTCAAGCACGGTGCCGGGAAGCATGTTGATCCTCAACTTCGTCCACCTGCAAACATAAAACTTGATTAATATCAGCTGCTTTGAGGATTCAGGTCAAAGAGGGGATTCAGAATTATGAGCTATGGTCCAACAGCTACAACTACTCTTTAGTCAAAAGCCCACGCCCCTAATAACGCTGCTTATAACTAATAATAAAAACTAAATGCTAATGGCTTATTGTGAAAAACAAAACAGGTAAGAAATTAAAGAACACAATAAATGTAAATAAAATTATGTCTTGCTGCAGGTCATGGACCAACCCCCCAAAAAAAACCAGGCAAAATGGAGGGAAAAACATTTAAAAACCATCACTAATCAATCAGTAATGAGTACTGAGGTCACCTGATCATGCGGGACTGGAACTGGCCAATGGAGTAAGATCCAGAATTCTGCAGCGCCACCTGTGTCGCCATGGAGAATTTCCAGCCTCTGCAGAGAGATAGGATAAGTGTGAAGTGAAGCTCTGACAGCAACATCGACAGGGTGCTAATGTTAACGTGCCAACCTGTCAGCAATAGCTTTAGCCATGAAGTAATCCTCAGCAATGTACTGAGCGAAGGCGACCAATCCGCCGGCCTGATCCAGAACATCCTTCCTCATCAGACATGACATACCCGTCACGCACTTTATCCCAGTCACATTAGCCGAGATGTATGAGCGGGGGTGGGATGTCCCAAAGTACACCTGGAAACAGGTTAGTGTTAGCATTTGTTAGCATCAAGACAAGTAAAGAAAAGAATTCCCATTACATTAGTGTGACTTTACCTGTTCCAGTGTGGCAGCGAAGCCTTGGCGGTCGGCAACGTACGGTAACCCATGTACCAGTCCCACCTTCTCTGTCATCTGATTAGTCATATCTGTCAGGGTGTCCGGTTTCACTGCAACACACAAACACAAAGGGAGTTAGCTTTAGAATCAACAATGAAAACAATGATAGCCATCACATCAGTGGTGAAGAACTGACCTCTGATGCCACTGTCGCAGATCCACACCAGGCCATATTTAGCTCCTTCGTAGCCCGGCATCAAGTTATTGATCTTGGGGTTAATTCCAACTTTCTTCCCTCCTGAGAACCAGAGACATCACATGCTAATGTTAGCTGCTAACAGATGAAAAACATGTAAGAAAAAAAGAAAAAAAAAAAGAAGCATAATTTAAAGTAATTTTTTCTCACCAATGAATAATCGAGCGTCTACATTCGGGTATTTTCCCAACAACTTTTTGCAGACGTCAACAGCTGGATCGTCTTGATCCTGAATGCACAGCAGGATTTCAAACTGTAAAACCAAATGTTTCAATTAGTCTGAGAAGCGGTACAACAGCAGACAGATGTTTATTATTGGAGCTCAAAGGTTAGTAAATGTTACAGGGTAGACTGAGGCAATGGAAGGTCAGTCTGTGGAAGGACAGGGATGGTAGCCCAGGACAGTGGGATGGTAACTGGGACTGTAGGGTGGGACAGTAGGAGTCTTGGTAGTCAGGCAGTCATGATAGGTTAGCTGGGGGGAGTACTAAGGGGTAATTATCTGGGTTGGGAGTATTTGGCTTCACCTTTGGGTAATCCAGTGTAAAGAATGTCTCCAGGTTGGAGATCAGGTTCGGGTCAACTCCTTTTAGTGGCTTCAGCAGAGAAACTCCAGCTAGCTGCATGAACGGCTGTTTGACCTCTGGTCTTTTCTTGTGGAGGTGAAGACGTCTGAAAGAAAGAGGTCAAAGGTCAGCAGGTAAAAATCAAAGAAACATTTGAAAAAAACAAACAAATAAAAACATTATTTAAAGAGAACATCATAACAAACATATTTTAAAATCTATTTTGAGTCTCTGGGTTTATCAAGAATGGAAAATCTGCAGCGCCTGGGTGAAAAAGTTCCTGTTAGCATAATCTGACTGTGATGTATCACTGGGCTAAAAAAATAAAATCATTCATTCATACAGATTGCGTTTTATCTAACGGGTGACCTTTGATTTATTTCAGTGTTTTATTTTATTATTAGGAAATCAGTTTGGCCAAAGGAAAGGTAAAGATTTATAGCTCCAGGTTCTATTTAACTTTATTGTTGTACTGGAAGTAGGGCTGTGCGATATGACCAAAATCTCATATCCCGATATAAGAATTCTATCATCCTGATAACGATATAAATCACAAAAATGTAACATTTTCTGTAAATTCTGTGAATCTCGAGCAGCTCGACTTGCATGAAGTGTTTCCTGCTGCAAGTCATGTAGCTGGAGTCGAGTGTTTTAACCGACGCATGAAACTATACATTTTTAGACATAAGTTGTAACGGCCGCCGTTTTCTTTGTGAGTATTTATTACACGGCGTGCTGTGGAGAAAAGCCTGTTTTAACGTTTGAGTGTACGGTTTCATTTTTAGCACCTGCCGGCTCTTTTTTACTTCTCATCTGGTAAATAATCTGCTCTTTCACGTGATTCAGTTTATTTTGAAAAGTCTCAACAGGATCTTGAGCTTTATGTGAAAGGTTTATGTGGAACATAAAGAAGCGGACACGCGATGCTGTTACCGTCGTTGTTGCTAACCACAACGCATAAAAACAGGCGCTTGTCCGTCTGTAGTGTGGTTATATTAAATATAAGAGAAAGAGAGAACTTTAAGAAATTAATATAGCCCCTACAGTGACCACCAAAACGATGAAGAAATATTGCCGTAAACAGTTTATTTTGCGACACCACGAAACAAATGATAGCATAAAATAGACGTTTTTATATCGTCATCTGATATATATCGTTATATCGAACAGCGCTAACTGGAAGGGAGCTAGTATATTTTCCTGTGTCAGACCTGCTCCAGCAGCTTACTTTAACTATTAAAATTAATGCAAAGTGTTCTGATCCAGGGAGGACAATGATGGCCTTTTAACTGGAAGCACAAACACGATATCCAGACTGAGGTTTTCCTAGTGAGCTCAAACTAAGCCTGTTAAGAGATTTTAGTTACTAAAATAAAAACAAGAACCAGACTTCCAAAGAAATAAAAACTGGGAACTAACTGAACCAAAAACACATTTACAAAATTAGAAAAACAAATTGAAATGAACTTTGTAAAGGACACAAAGAGTTCCTCCCTTCACGTCACAGCGTTCAGCGATCCTGTAAGAATGGAGTGGTGAAAAAAAGCAGGTGGAGGTGTCTGTGTATTTATATTAATGACAGATGGTGCAACAGCTACACACTATCATAGTGATGTTCTGTCCTTGTCCTTTAGACCCATCTATGGAGATTGTAAAGTTTTTTATAGCTTATTTATATTAATCAGAGAGCAAATACTTGGGCTGCAGCAGAGATAAGATACGGTTAGGTAAGTAGGTTACCAAATGTTGTTTCTAATACCCTGTAAACTCTACTGAGGAACTTCAGAGCATCCTACCAGAGAGGAGAGGGACCTGGATTTATATTTTAGCAAATATAAACAAGGCACTACAGGGTTCAGAACACTTCTCTACACACAGCCGCTTAAAACCAGCAAACCTGAGCTTCAATCAGTGAGATAAGAATAATGACAGTGCACTGTCTCACAGAAAGCTACGGCATCTTCATAGGCTCTACAGTTCTCTTTTGATAAGGGAAAGTTTTGACACAACATAGAGATTTTTAAAAGATAAACTATGGGTAGCTGGAGAAGTAAAAGCAGCAACGAGGAAGCACAAACAAGCTGTCTGCAGGGGAACAAAGGCGACTCGCTTCTTTCTCCTCAGAAAGAGGAAATTAGACAATAAACAAACAGATTTCAACACAGACCATAGTTGATATTGTGGAACAATCCTGGCCAAGAAGTAAATGTAAAAGCAGAGGAAGTTTCTCAGACTTTTAAAATTATTAATATTCGAAAAGCAGCAGGAGTGAAAGAGGGTCTTCTTCAGTCGCCTGTTCCAAATCTGATTCATAAGACCTCATATTTGAGGTTCATAAGAACATTCATAAGACCCATCGAGTTCCCAGAGCCTGAAAGTCCTCATTAACAGTTCCTGTACCAAAAATATCAAAGGCACAGGCCATACAGGAAATGCTCTTTTACATGTACCGCACAAAATACACAGTCATCTCGACCAAACCTGTGTGTGCCATGTTTCATCTGCATTTAGTAAGAGCACATATCAAAGGCTGCACAGCACAATCATCAGATGTGCTCAATCCTTTTTAGCTGACTGATCACTGCACGTTAGAGTGAAAGCTGCAGTATCATCTGTTACCACGACGGCCCTCCGGGGTGTACTGCAGTACATCTCCATTCATTACTCTGTGAATGCAGTACATTAACTCATCTGAAGTCTTTAATTTACTGAAGGTGCAACGATTGGTGGTTTGATGAGAGAAGATGAAACAGACTTTGTTACTCTGTTTTCTCCATTTGAAAACAGAAGAGATAATTTTTGCTTTTAGAGCGAGCGGGATGGCTTTGAGTCATTTAGAGAAGGATTACAAGGTTTGTACTTGATGTGGAGATGGTTGGAGGTGGACAGAAGTACAGAGTGTGTTTTGTGCAGACCTTAATATGTCTGTAAACACTGCAGGTTAGGAACAACATGGTATGATGCAACTCTGGGAGTTCCAAGTGCTGGAAAAAGGTGTGACATCCTCAACAATGTCTCACACCCTCCTCATGGTGAATATATCCTCTACCATCAGGACGGAGTTACAGGGCACCACCCTTACAAACGCTTCACACCCAGAGGTCTGTGGTACAGGCGTCACTCGCACATAGCTGTGCATAGAAGCACTTTCTTGCTGTTGATATGTTTATCTGACAGTCAATATCAACATTTTATCGAACCACTCTTTGTCATGCTTAAAAGCTCCTTTTAACTCCTAAGTGATACAGTTCATTTAGATTAAAATATGATTCATTTTCTCTCAGCTTCTGTCAGTGATGCTTTCTGTCAGCTCAAGGCATCACTTTAGGTTTAAACTATGTGATGAAGGAGTTAGCTGGTGTTTTCCTGTGAAAACACTGCCTGTGAGACTAAAGGCTCTTCATGAGAGTCCGTTTCACATAGGCTGCCTCACTCGTCATGCTGACATTGAGCATTAATGGTCATGAATAAGACCAAAGGCAGTGACTGTCTGTTTGATCCAAGGATAAGAGTGAGGGAAAGGCGATCAAGGTGAAAGCACATGGCTTTGCTGTCCTTACAGATAATTTTATGTTAAGATAATAAACAAACTAGCTCAGCTTTTAATTAGCCTTCCCAATTATTTCATCCTCATGTTATCTGTATAGATTCACATGTTGTCAAAGTGAACATATAACTTTATTTTATTATCTTTAGAAGAGCGCATGTGTGATGTGTCATTTTCATTCCAAATATTAATCCCATTGAAAGCAGGCATGAATGCTGCAGTCCTCCCTACATCTTCCAGGGAAGTGTGAACGTGTATGAACGTGTTGAACACACTGTATGTATGAACACACTGTGACAGATTCCCGGATTTCCAAGAAACTTTGGAAGCATGTTTACCTCCAACAGTTCCACATCCCTGTGCAGATCAACTCCCGTTATCTTTCACCTTTAACAGCCAACTAAAACACATTTCCCATGTTTGTTTGAAGTATGCTCCAATTTTCTTTCCCTACTGAAAAAAAGGAAGCTGTCACATGACTTCTTAAGAATTTCAGGGGAAGCAAATCTCACAAAACCTTCAGT
The DNA here is from genome assembly GCF_000239375.1 of Pundamilia nyererei. Classification (NCBI taxonomy): domain Eukaryota; kingdom Metazoa; phylum Chordata; class Actinopteri; order Cichliformes; family Cichlidae; genus Pundamilia; species Pundamilia nyererei. The sequence continues at coordinate 806,620 of NW_005187622.1, read as the reverse complement.
AAGTCAGCTGAGCTGCTTTTTGCTCTTTCAAAGATCTGGAGGGGTTTAAAAGAAACTTCTTTAAGTTTTCTAATCTTACGAAAACCAGGCAAATTAAAGGGTTTAAATCCTAGACTGCCTGGAACTTTTACTATAGCGGTGGAGATGAACGAACCAAGTCCATTTACAGGATATGTTGGGTTTTTGTTTTTTTTTGCCAGGTCAGGTGCTGCTATAAGACCTGCAGCATGAATTCACTCTGTTGAGTCCAAATCATTAAAAAAAAATTAAAGCTGCAAAGATAAGTTCCACAAATTCCACAGCACCAAAGCCCATGCTCATTTTCAGCTTCCCTTATGGTGCTGCACAAAGGTATGGCTTCTATGTACGATGCTTATCTTCTGTCCTACTAAAAGTTAACTGATTTAGTCATGCTCTGTGTACAGAAGTATAAACATGACCAAAAACATAGAAATTCATGGAATTAAAAAGTAAAAGATAAAATGGGTTACAGCCGAATTAAACAACGGCTCACAACACTTAAATACAACACTAAACATACACTCCATAATGTAAGAAAAGCGGCTGCTGAATGAAAATTCTAAAATCCTATTTTAATAAAGTGAGATTCTGCGTTAAGAGGAAGCAGGAAATTAGGTGCGTAATAAGCTACAGAAACGTCACCTAAACATCTACCGCCATTTAAACTGTTCTGTACGATGAAATACGGTTACTTCAGGTTCCTTGTTATCGATTCACGGTTTATAAAACTATAATTAATGACGTGATTTAGTTAACTACCACCTGAAAGGACCGCAGTAACCGGAATATCCCGTCCGAGCTAACATTACCCGGCTAGCGGTAACCAGGAAAACGCCCAACCAACGAGCTAACCGTCCAGGCTGCAGGTTCACCTCCTGTCATACATCCACAAACCTGTCCCCAGGAGCAGGGGGTCGGCTTATTTCCGAGTTTAACCCCGTTCACACATAACCACACGGGGACAGACAGAAATAAAGGAAGGAGCTGTGCCGAGGCTAGCTGTTAGCAATGTTTAGCCTCGCTTCGCGATGCACTCACACATAGATGATGGACATGAAGTGCATGAGCCACAGCACGAAGAACAGGATGAAGCCGAACACGGCGAGGCCCTGCATGGCGAGGTCCAGCAGGGCCATGGCTGTCAGCGGAAGCTGCCTGGGAGGTGGGCCGGCTGGAGTCACACGGGCTTGGGATGGAGACGACCAGATGAGCGGTCACGGAAGACAGGGAGAATCCGGCTGTTTCCGCGACTTTGGCGTGTTTAGGCTAACCGTTGCACTTCCGGATCACAGCGGAGGGTGTCAGGTGGCTGCCCGAGAAAGGAGCTCCGATAACATGGCCAGAGCAGGGTTCGGCCCGGTGACGGTAGTCTCCCAGTATCAGTGCAGACTTGGAGGGTTTGACAGTCAGCAGACCGACTCTTGGTCAGCTGACCGGAATAGCGGAGGGTTGGGGGATAAAAACTGTTACCAGACTTCCGGGACAATTTCAAAGTAAAGCTGTTCATTTAAAAACATCAAACGCATTAGTTTTTACTCGTTGTTGTTGGCATTTTTATTTAGACTTGTAGTTGCTGAGCTGTTACATTTAACCTAGCTTTTCTACTTCCTTGAGCGCTTTTATTTGTAGTAACATCTACTGAAAAGTTAATCTAGTTTCTTTTTTTTGTTCCTGGTTGTGTTTCCTGTTTTGAGTTGCGGAATTCGGGAATTTCCCATTTTAGGGGTAACTAAAGTTTATTTGTTTATGGTGTTTTAGCAATCATAATTATTTATTATAATGGTTTCATATTGTTGTTCTGTTTAATTTCTATCTCTATAACTTAACAGAAATAACTAAATCCAAACATTGTCCACTGTTTGCTTCAGAAACATCGAATTTATTGCTGAATCGTTTTATACATCATTCATATGGGGCATGTTATCCTCTGAACATGTTAAGAAAAAAAGAGGTTAGATAAAAGGTGCACGATCATTTAACGGCCAACGTAAAGGCTCCTGTGAGAAGCAGGCATGTATTAATTGATCAGGTTAGTTACAGCAACCCAATGCTTGCTTCATTTTCCTCACCCATTTAGCAATGGGTGAAATGAGAGGCGATGACCTATGGAAACCTTTTCTTTAAAAAAAGAAAAAAAAGAAGAAGTAGTCTAGTTTCACCTTCATCAGGTGACTCAACAGGTTCAGAGCCTGTTGAGTTTGATCACCTGAGCAGGTAACTCGAATGCCTACTAGTTTTCACACACAACCAGTGAAGGAAAGAGTGAATCACTGAAGGGTAGAGATCGGGTTTCGTTTGAGGAAACATAAAAATTTAAAGACACAGAAATGTTATCTCCTGCTTTCTGCTGAAATTGTAATCCCTAATTTATATTCCCTGCATTTTGTTGTGGAGCAAACGTCTCTACTCACGTAAAGGAAACACAAGCATCAGTTTAACATGATCTGGAACGTAACACAGTGACATAGTTACCCCCAGTAGAAGACAGATTAACCCTCTTGAAACACCTCTGGGCACTTATCATAGCGGTATTAAAAGAAACTGAATTGGACATAACTGAATACACAAATGTAATATTCTGTCCAAAAATAACATCTTAAGAGCTTTTTTCTTCCCTGGAACTCGAGCTCTTACCATGATTCTGACAGAGGTTTCAATTTGTTTTTCCTGTATTTATAAACATCATAAAAACTGCCCCACTGTGGTAAAATGCAGCTGGTGTGCTGTATGCTAGAGTGTGAGCACCAGCTGTTGTGCAGATTTATTATCTGCTTCACTGTTACACGCTTTACTTCATGTCCTTTTGTTTTTATCTCTGGTGACCACGTGCTCTAGATTTCTTAAGCTTCTTGGATGACGTCGTTGGTTTTACAGGAGATTTTATTGTTTGACACAATCGCAAACATGATTCACATGCAGATACACTCCGCCTGTTAGTCATCATGATCTTATCTCACTGCAGGAGTGCCTGCAGGCACAAGAATGGTTCTTTTAAACTTGCCACAATTAATATTTCCCTTGCTGAGTCAAACATTCAGACCTACTACTGTCTTTATGGTCTCTTGGTTTCAGAGGTGACGACTGATATCAGGTCATTTTTTATGCTTTTTGTTTGAGAAACCAATTAATCTACGATAAATTCAATCATTCACGTCACACGTGAGTATTTGTAAAATGTTTTTACGAAGCCTGCGTCGCGTCTGTTTGACGCCCGATAACGAGGACAGGAAACATCTTCAGATTAATCAGCAAACTGACAGGAACAAATCTTCACCTCAAGGCACAGCAGTTCACATCTTATCAGATTTTTCAGCCTTTTGTCCTCTCTCTAGTTCACGTTCACCACTCGCAGGAATTCTTGGTTCATATTTTGTGCGTGAACCAGACGCCCTGCTTCCTGCTGGAACACCAATACACCAGACTGACCCTCCTCCTGTGGACTACAGAGAAATCTTTCAACCTGTGTGCTTGCCTTCATCCAGAGGAAGATGATGCTTTTCAGTTTAATCTTAACTGCAAAGTTCAGATCGAAAATTTTACCACCAGAGGGCAGCATTTTATCAGCAGGTGTGCGTACTGCTTTTTTAAAAAAAACCTTTATTACATCTTCAGATCCTCCGTCTCCCCAAGATTTACTTTTCCCAGCCTTCCACTATAGATACGAATATAATCTAATAACTCACGTGGTTAACTCAAGGTTACACAGATTTAACCTTAATCACTGCTCCACCTTGTGGTATAAATTGGTATCACACCAAATGACAGCACAGACATGCTTTACCTTCAAGATAAACACACACAGATATTTTGGACACTAAGTTTTACAGCAGTTTTTTCTTCATGTTCTGATGATGGTTTTTAGTTCATTTTGGAAGATTTTACAGCATTCATACATTTAGTATCTTAGGGGAAAAAAAATCTATGTGACCGTCAGACTCAGTCAATACAAAAATACAAATTTAAAACATTTTAAGCTTTACATGATCATTAGTTTTTTGAAATATTGTGTTTTAAATGAAGAGAATTAGAGTTAAACTCAAATGGTCTAAACATATAATTATGGCTCCGCCCACTACAAGTATCTGTGTTTTATCACATTTTTTTATTTAGGTTTTCCGTCAGACAATGTGTTTTCTGGCGGTTTCTTCTGATTGGACCACGAACACTCAGTGTTCTCCTTCCAGTTCACCTCCTGCGTGTCATAAACTTCCTGTTGATCACAAGCACACAATCAATAATCAATAATCATTGACATGATGTGTCGATCGCGCTGATCAGACTGGCTCCGAGGTATCACCTTCTTCCAAATGGGGACATTAGCCTTCAGCTGGCTGATGCAGTGCTGGATCGCCTGCTGGCCGTCATGGCGGTGAGGAGATGAGATCGCCATGACAACACTGGTTTCGCCCACCTTCACCCACCTGATGGTGGAAGCTATGTGTCATATTTTTTATTTAAGTTAAAAACTACAAATGTAACACCAGCGTGGCCCCGCCAGCCTGCCACATTTAGCGTCCTCACCCGAGCCTGTGGTGGACGCAGATGTGTGTCACGCTTTGCCAGCGCGCTCTGATGTCAGCACACAGCTTGTTGAACTCTGATTGGGCCATGGGCTCATATGCCTCGTACTCCAGTCCAACCACCTTCCTGCCGTCTGCCTCGTCCTCGCGGGTGGTACCTGTGTACACACATAGCACGCACAGGCGCATGCACAAATTTGTATAGCCAGCAATGTGAGGACTCATGTCTTCCCCTCATCCACACCTGGTCCTGAACCACTAAACAGCTCTTTGTAGTCTGACACACAGTGAGGAGGAGCTTGATCTCAAAAGGACGACTCATTGCTGTGACTGTTACTGGTTATTGATCTGCTTTAACAAACCTCTATATTATTATTTTTTAACTTTAAATACAAAACACTAATAATATCTTTGAGAAATACTTGTAGAAAATATTAAGACTGAGCAGGAAATCTGTCTGTCGTGCTTCAGAAATAAAAGCTGAGTATTTTAACCCTTCAGGGTCGACGTACTCACCAGCGTGTCCAAATCAAACAACAGATTTAAAATGACATAGCAACAAGATGTTATTATTAAGTAAAGTATTTTTATCTGGCTTTTGCAACAGTTACTCCAATTATTGTAAAGCATTACCCTGAAGTGTTGTAGTTTAAAAGAAAATAAAAGAAAACATACTTTGTTTTTAAAACAAAGTAACTAGAAGAGCTTCCTAAAATAATGGAACTGCAGCTTTGTCCTCAAATGTTTTTACTTTACCTTCTTTCTTAAATACTGACATTTCACACAATTTTACATGAAATGTTGAAATGCTGTATTGGAACATTAAATAAAAATTCAGCTTTTGTTTTTCTAAAATGCTTTTACACAAATTTGAGTAGTTATAAGAAGTAAAATTTTAAATATTTTATCAATATGCTAGATTTTCTTTTCCTCTCCAGCATTTGACACTTTACATCCCCATCCTATATTAAATATATCACTTTCCCCTTTATCAAATGCTTCTGACTTATTTTCCTCTAAAATATTTAAAAATAAAAGAAACGTGCCATATTGCTTCTTGATGCATGCTCAGTCATCCAGGTAAGTAAATAAAGTAAATGGGAACAAACCTATAAATACTGAAATGGCTCCACACGAAGGGCTGCTGACAGAGTCGACCACTTCCTGCACAGACAGCCAATCACGGCTCAGCTTGAAGACATCGCTCAGCTCCTTCGACATCTTTTAAAAGAAATGGTGGTTTAGATCAAACTTGTTGACTCTTTATCATTAATTTATTGGATTTAAAGTCACAACAGGAAAATATGCTTTGATTTTTAAATTGTGCAGTGAAGCAGGAGCAAATACCTGACATGGACCTTTTTCTTGATCTCTGATCAGTAATTACTTACAGTCTCAAGTCTCTTAGCCCCCGCTAAGCGGCGGCACTACGGCGACTTCGTCTCCGTCTCCCAGAGTCAGCACCTGGTCGCCGATGGGAACGTACTCCTGACGCACTGCCAACACGACGCCGTCCTGCAGCTCGCACAGTCTGGACACACAAACACTTGTTAGACCTTGATTCGTCTTCACACGTATGTTCATGTGCGCTTTTTTTTTCTTTTTTTACCTTGGGTGCCGCTGTAGCAACAGCTTCCAAAGGTCGTGGCTGCTGATTGGTGTTGGCACGGCAACAGTCTTCTCTTCCTTCACACCTGCCAGCTCAACGCTTTTCGCGAAGTACAACACGCACACCTGAAGGAGAAAAACTATGAATCCATCAGATTATTTACCGTTAAACAGTGAGTTCTGAGTCATTCTCAGGGTTTCAAACTTCCTGTTTCCTGTGTGGAGTTCGTGTTATATTTATTTATCTGAAGCTCACAAATGTGCTTCATAAATAAAACAGGAGCTTCATTAAAAGATGTTTTTCCATCACATGAAGCTGTAAATGGAATTTGCCAGCTCAAAATGAAGACTTTCTTAAAGATACTGTGATGTAACACTGAGGCTACACGTCCCAGGAAACCATGAACAGGAACACTTAACAAACGTTTGGGAAATCTGTTCATTAATCTATTTATTGGAGACTAAACATCAAAAAGCTTCAGGATCAAAGCATTTCTAATATTTTTCCGATCATCAGCGTGTACATTTCTGCTAACACGGGAAAACTCAAACTGCTTCCTGTTTGTGTTTGGAGACATGATGAAGACTTCCTCCTCCTACTCTTCATCATGACAGCTGATAATGAATGATGATGATGGAAGATATTGATATCAAAGTCAGCTTTGAACCACACAATTCTGACTTTTGGCAGTTTTTTTGTGTTTTTTTAACATTTTAGTAAATATTTATTTATTTTTTGTTTTTTAACCAAAAACTGTCATTCTGAATTAATTACATACTTTATCCCCCAAATACTAAATAAATATTTTTTGAGACTTTTGTGATTTGGTTCCCTTAAATACCCTCTTAACTCATCAATTCTCCAGATTTATTACAAATTCTGAGACTTTCGCTAAAGAAGCATCATAAAAACATAAACGGGGGTCAAGGCCCATCCAAAAAAGTCACTGTGGCCTTCAGCTGATTTCTAATGATACCCTTCAACTGTAAATCACATGAATTCATACAGTTTGGTCATGAAAAAACTTAAACGCCCACAGAGTTAATGCAGTGTAAGCTCAGTTGAATTTGTAGTAACCAGCATGAGTGAGGAGGCCAGAGTGGCTGGGCCTGTGCAGCCCAGACTCTGGGAAATACCCGTCGTGTCTCTCTTAAACTGAAGAGGTCGTTCTCCAGCCTGTGCAGCTCATCTTAAAGCATGACAAACTCAAACACTGCAAAACAAATGGACACGTGTTGGGAATTTTCTACCCTAAACGTCAGCTTTACACCTGTGGCTACAACTTAAAGAAGTCCAGACGCTTTTCTTTGCAAGCTCCTTTGACTACGATGACCTGGATGACTGAGAACCTTCACAGACATATTGCCGTACATTTTTGGAGGAACACCCTTCAACTGGTGCGGGAGTATGAAAGGGAATCAAGGAAACTAGCGGATCATAGGAACCATCTCCGTTTCAACCTAAGATGCAGACAAAGCAGAGTTGTTCCTAAGAGCCTGCGCCTTGGATCCACGGTCAGGGGATACAGAGCAGACTTGATTCTACAGAGAGCACAAAATCACCTTTTAAGTGAAAGGATAAGACAGGTCCATTTCACCATAGATGCCGTCCAGATCAAGATCAGCCAGACTCTGCAGGAACTGGAAATCCTTCTACCCTCTCCAATCTTAGAAGATGTTTACAAGTTTGTGGACAAGGCTCAGCGGGCCCAACACTCTAAAGGAAAAGAAAGACAACGCAGGAAATTTCACACCTTGCTTTCAAAAACACACACTCCTCATTCTGAACCTACACAACCCAGAGAAGAAAACACACCTGAAGACAGTCAGGAGAAATGGGTAAAGAACTTTTCAGACAGGATTCTCACTGAACCTGAAAAGAGAGTATTAGCTAAAGGACTCAATTTTGCCATTTCTCCACAACAGTTGCCCATAGTTGTCACGGCGGGGTGCGCCGATGTGTGTGGAAACAGGACCCAAAAGCAGATGACGATGAGGAGTAGTAAGGTTTTAACAGAAAGGTGAGGCTTTATTAAAATGACGGCAGGGTTAAACCAACAGACCAAAACAAACAGGCAAAACACTAAGAAACAAAATACTAAATGGTACTGAGACCAAAACCTAAACTATGACTGTGGTGGAGAATAACAGGCAAAGACTAAGACTAAGACTACCATAGAATAACGGACGAAAACCATGACTGTGACTGAGGTCAAATAAACAGACGAACCGACAATGACAAGCAGAAAACAAAGGGCTTAAATACCTACAAGAGGTGATCAGTGGAAGTGGAGACACATGGGGGGAACAGCTGACAGACATAACCCTAATGACAGGACCAGGAGGAGTGAAACTAAATACAATGACCAAAGAACACATGACACTGTCAAAATAAAACAGGAAACACTAAACACTAAACATGACAACACAACTTAACAGACCTAATACGAGATGAATAAATACAAAAACCCCAAAACATGGAAAACCAAGGAACAAGAAACAATAACTGCCCAAACTAAAGCTAGATAAGAAAAGACACAAAAACTAATAACATATCAAAAATGAAACAAATACAAAGAGATGCACAGAGCGCTGGGTCAGAGACCCAGCCTGTGACAATAGTGGACCTCATCACAGCCACAGAATCTGCCATACGGATTAATAAATTATCACAGACAGAAGCAGAGCAAATCAGGATGAAAGTCTCAGCCA
>NW_005187622.1:761093-795887 GCF_000239375.1 Pundamilia nyererei | reverse complement strand
TATATCTGGGACTCTCCACCATTTGACCCTAGAACTGAAGAAGCTTCTCGGATGAGAGGTGAAATGTCTTCAAGCAACTTAAAGAAGTCCAGACGCTTTTCTTTGCAAGCTCCTTTGACTACGATGACCTGGATGACTGAGAACCTTCACAGACACCTGTGGCTACATTTCTCTGAGGTGTACTGTGTATACATTTTTGCTTACATACTGGTTTAAAGTAGCTTGTTTATCCTTAAATAAGCCTGTAAATTTGACCCAGAGTTCAGGTTTAGTAATCATAAAGGACTGTAATCTTTAAACTGTGATTGCTGACCCCTTTTTAAAATAATACAATAATAATAATAGTAAAGTCCCCTTATCCAACCCACCCTTTAAAGGGGCTCTGGTGCTGATCCTGCAGAATGTCTTTTAAAATTACATTTAATCACAAATGAACCTGAAAATTAAAGTTAAAAATCACATTAGGCCTTTGTTGTTTACCGAAACTGTTACAGACGTGTTTATTCATTCAGTGCGGCTCGCATCTGAGCATGCCTCAGATATTGACTCCTACACTCTCATATGTTCAGCAGCAGGAGGGAGGACAGAGCATGGAGGTATTCAGGAGACGCATGTTCCTGGAAGTTAGCAAACCGGTATTTAGGTCAGATTCTTCATTCAGCTCAGCGGATACCCAACACTTATGGTTCTTATTCTACCGACAATGGGAGAATAAATCACTTTAATTCCTTAGATGTTTTTAAATATTAGAAATGGTTTAAATATTAATGACAGTTTTCCTTAAAACCATCTAAAAACTCATAAAAAATACAAATGTTACAACTTTTTACCGGATATGTTTTTCCCCTCAACATAACCTGATAAAATACTCAAACTAATTTTGTGTCTTTATCCTTTTAATCCTCTCCCTTCATCTCCAGATTTCACCATCAGCGCAGACCTGCAGACACACGGAGGGCAGACACCACCGCAGGTGTGCTGGCTGAAAGGGGGAGGAGCCTTTTGGAGGATCAAGTTTGACCTTTCGTTGTTTGACGTTTCGCTGTTTGATTAACCTTTTCCTGCTGATCAGCCATGGCGCCCTTAGTTCGCCTCCAAAAGTCCGTTTGAAAAACATCAAATCTGAACATTTTTCACCCCAAACATACGCGTTTCAGTCTAAACACCGCTGATGACGTCATCGTGACATGAGCCGGGGTTCGGCTCAGACATGTGGTTTCCGATCACATGTCTGAGTTTTGTTTGAATGTTTGTTTCCTGCAGCTAGTCTAAACTTCTGTTTCTCTGACAGGTAAATGTGATACAGTCAGCGTGGTGTAACGTCAGAAAACTCGCACAGGTGAGAAAAGACTCACCTGCGCAGTCATGAAGAAACGTGCAGAGGTCAAGCATGTGAGGAAGGTTTCCAGCTGTCGGTGAGCAGCAGGAGACAGGAACGCGTTTGCTTTCCGCAACTTCCTCTTCAGCTTCATGAGCGGTCTGCAAACAGCACAGAGCTGCAATGCTGCCACCTGCAGGTGTAGATGCGAACATAGAGCTTGTCCTGATGGAGGTGCTGTCTCTAAAACAGCAATAAGGATAATTATTAGGCCATATGTAAATAACAAAATAACTTTACAACTTAAAGTAAAATTGGGAAACGTAAAGTCTGGAACAAGTCTTTATATTAAGGGCCATCAGTCAAACAATATTGTTTTGTCTCTGGGCCTAAACAGCGCCTTGTGTGTGACGTCTTCTTTTTGCGCATGCGGCCGCTTTGAGGGTTCACACAGGGCTCAAGACTAACCTTTTGCTACGGTTGCACTGGTGCACTGGCGCACCCAAATTTTTTAACCACATCGCTTAACACCGCAGTTTTACATGTGCACTTTTTTGTGGGGAAAATTGCTGTCCATAAAGACAATATTGATTTATAAATGATTAATTAACAATCTTGTGCTTGTGCATTGGCACTCTTTGATAATATTGTGGGTAATGTTAAACTTAATCATCACGTCGGCCTCCTCTGACGACCCGTTTGCTGCTGCCTGCCGCTAAAAAGGCAATGGGGAGAGGGGACACTTGGGGAGTGCATTTATCGCAGCGTATAATGTGGTGGAAACAAAAATGCGTCTGGACGCTTTTCTTTTCAAGATCCTTGGACTACGATGACCTGGATGACTGAGAACCTTCACAGACAAAAATGCAAAAGTAAGAAGGAATTCATGAGGATGTTTATCAAATGTGAAGCGTAGTTTGCTGCTGGTTCAGTGAATTTTGGTTGGAGAGAGACAAAACCTGCTGCTCAGAAGCTAGCCCAAAAAGAGTATAGCGTGGACCCGACGCACCACAATCAGTGAGCTGTCGGCTTTCAGCCCCGACGGCGTGTCCGTGTACGGCCATCGGGTGAGAAAGCCGAGAAAGAGAAAGGTAATTCTGATGCATCGGGTCCGCGCTCTGTGTTTACGTCCTTGTGCAGAATCCATTTACCTGCTCTCATTTACTGTTTGTTGAAATTGTTTTGTGAGCTTTAACCTGAGATTCTGGTGTTTCTGGCCAAATACATTATATTTAAAAGTCAATTCAGGTTTTAATGAATCGATATGGCTTTATTTAAGTTACTCACCTCTCTATCTGCCTGCACTTTCAACGGGACCACGGCCAATCAGAGAGGTCCCACCGCTGACTATCTTTGATTGGTTTAGACCACGATAGGGGCACAATGTGTGTCTGCTGTTGACCACACGGAGACTTTCAGAGTCTTTTGTTTTTCTTTTTTTTACTCGAACATTTGGTCGCACTCTAGAGCCCTGTCACACGAGAGCACGTTTGCTGTCACATTTTATTTGTAGTGTGAACAAGCAGACAAAAAAAATCGGATTTGATCAAAAAATCGGAATTGAGCATTAAGACCTGCAGTGTAGCCTAAGACTCATCATGATTCTCTGTATTAGAGCTCCTGAGATCCCGAGGAGTCCTCGGACCAGATACAGCATCCAGGCACTCATCCCAGTTTGGCGTGCCTGGAAAAACCTCCAAAGGAAGCAACACCTTTCACCTGAGCACCACATTAATCCACCTTCAGTGTTAAGATGCTGAGACTCTTCAGCTACCTCGCTTCAGGCAACTTCTAAGACGTGGAGGGCCATTTACCAGTAAATAAGTCAAACACATGTGCAAAAATATGTTTACTCTCCCCCACTATTCACAAGAAAAGCCCTGCCTACTGCTAACTGGAGAAATTAACACTCACTGCCTTATAATATTTATTTATTTATTTTTGTGTGTCTAATCTTCACAGCGCCTCCCTGCAGATTTGAATCTACTCTGAAAAGTCAAATCAGATTGTCTGAAGTAAAAAGGAGGCAGAGGTATTGATAACCATTTGTATAGATTAGAAATTTCACTTGTATATAGTAAATAGTTCCCCCCCACACACACACTTTTTCCTTTTGTTGCGTGATATAACTCTAACTCACCTTTTCTTGCTGACCTCTGTGCTTCTGTAACACGAGTGAGTTTCACCTGTGTGGCATTGAGTCTACATCTATCCTCTATGCTTGTTTCTGTCCAGCAGAGGGCGCTGACAGGTCAATGCAGCAGCTAAACTCTGTGGAAATGAACACCAGGAGAAAAGTAGCAAAACCACAGCCTGATCACAGGTTAATTTCAGAGTGCACAGATAGATGAGGACACTGACAGACCTCTACGTGCCTGTTGGATCATTAACTGGCTGTAAATATGTAATCATCTATGATATGCATGTTGTTGTAGACTAAATATGCTCAGACTTGACAGAGGTGGTGGTTTACGACACCAACTGTCTGCCATCTATAATCCAGTTTTGAGATCCCTTCCCAGACGCCTTAACACCCACTCACATCCTGGGCCATCTGACCTCAGGAAATCACATGAAAGGGTGGGGCCAGGTTTCACAATGAGCTCAACCGAAACCCTGGCTGATTGGGACCCACACCCGTTTCACACCTCGGCTCATGTGATTAGGTAGAGGATCATCAGGTCCCTCTTTGGGGGGAAACTCCCAGTAGGTTTATATCTGGGACTCTCCACCATTTGACCTTAGAACTGAAGAAGCTTCTCGGATGAGAGGTGAAACGTCTTCAAGCAACTTAAAGAAGTCCAGACGCTTTTCTTTCCAAGCTCCTTAGACTGCGATGACCTGGATGACTGAGAACCTTCACAGACGCTCAGACTTGACCTTCAGAAGCAGAGCTGAGGTTTCTGACAGAACCTGAATTGAAGAAGACAAAAGTCTGAAGAAGTCAAAGCTCAGTAACACGCAGAGTATAAAGAGAATTTTATTGTTTTATTCTATTTATTATTTAGCTTGGCTCTTCATCGTAAAACCCATTACAGACAGAGAGTAGAAAACTATAAACCACAAATGATAAAGATCTAACAACAAGGCAGCAGCACGACTATGAAACTACTTCATTACTTCATGAAGTAAAACAGGAAATAACAGCAAGACAAAAACACAAACATATAAACAATAATCAAAACCTGAGCCAGATGAGCAGAGCTTAAAGAAACTTTTACTTTACAGGAACTGACTTCAGCATGAAAGACGTTTTTACAATAAACCACAGTCCAGTTTTCTTTCTTGTCAAGAACAAACACAGAGCTAAGAGGTCTTTAAGAGGTTGCAGATGTGAAAAAAGAACAACTATGTCGACATTTATAAGCCTCCATTTTCTTCAGTGTTGCTTCATTTTAACCACACATCAAAGGAAAACTGACGCGTGGTTAAGAAACGAGAAGGTGTTATTTTTCAGATGAAGCTTCCTTCACTCACTTTGGCCTTTAACACAGTTTTTCTGTTCAGAGATTTTCCCTTCGGCTTCACAAACAGGCAACAATTCTGTGTAAGCCAAACTGTGTCCCTAACCCAAGATGGAGGGCGATGTTAATCTTACATGCCCACATATATGAAAAGGTTTTTACTGGTTTTTATTACCCCAACACAACTGCTCTAAAAAGCAGAAACACGCACTTAAAAGAGCTGTCAGCTCCTCAAAGTGCATGTGTCGGCTAAATAACAGGTTAAATACACCACATCATCTCTATCAAAGTCAGCGTTAAGCCTTTATTTAGGAAAACTTCATCATAAAACAGTTACTGTCCACCTCCTGCTGCGGTGGGCACAGAAATCTTTGTTCTGGCAGTCGTTCCCGTGACACTGTCCCTGTAGCAGGGTCCCTGTGTCAGGTGTCTTTTTGTTTGCTGTCACCATGGTTGAAGCTCGGTAATGCTGCTAACCTTCACAGACAGCAGAACATCATCTCTGTAAGGTCAGGTCACAGAGCACACAGACAGACACAGGTAAAGCGTGTCAGGGTGGAGCAGGTAATTGCACAGCAGGGCAGGGAGGAGGAAACAAAGGGGAGTAAGAAGCAGAAATCACTGCTCACTGATATTTAGTTAATCTTCTTCTTTCTGCTCCTTTCGGGGATCGCCACAGCAGCTCATTTGCGCATTAAACAACAGCAGCACTTTTAAGCTTGATCAGCTGTTGTTAGAATTTATTTAATATTAATTTCTAGTATCAGCTGATGTTTGCTGGAGCCACAGCTGTAAAAGCTGCTGGTCATGATATCAGTTTGAATATGTGGTGAGAGGGAAACATGAAGATGAAACCAGGAGATGTCCTTACTGAATCATCAGAGCTGTGATGGAGAAACAGGTTTACCTTTTAGGTGACATGAATGATATGTCTGTGAAGGTTCTCAGTCATCCAGGTCATCGTAGTCAAAGGAGCTTGCAAAGAAAAGCGTCTGGACTTCTTTAAGTTGCTTGAAGACGTTTCACTTCTCATCCGAGAAGCTTCTTCAGTTCTAAGGTCAAATGGTGGAGAGTCCCAGATATAAACCTAGTGGGAGTATCCCCCCATAGAGGGGGTTACTCCCCTCAGCTGTCCATCTGCATCTTAAGGATAAAGGACACTCTTTCGAGGATGCCAATGTTCACATTTTGGACAGAGAGGACAGATGGTTTGAAAGAGGAGTGAAAGAAGCCATCTATGTCCACTGTGAGCGACCATCTTTGAACAGAGGCGGTGGTTTACGACACCAACTCTCTGCCATCTATAATCCAGTTTTGAGTTCCCTCCCCAGACGCCTGAACGCCCACTCACATCCTGGGCCATCTTGAGCTCGCCCGAAACTCTGGCTGATTGGGACCCACACCCAGTTTCACACCTTGGCTCAGGCGATTAGAGGATCATCAGGGGGTCCTTTTGTCCCTCTGTGGGGGGAAACTCCCACTAGGTTTATATCTGGGACTCTCCACCATTTGACCTTAGAACTGAAGAAGCTTCTCGGATGAGAAGTGAAACGTCTTCAAGCAACTTAAAGAAGTCCAGACACTTTTCTTTGCAAGCTCCTGTGACATGAACGAGTTAAAGGGAAGTTATGAACTGTTTCTGAGAGACAAATAACACCAGGATCCTTTTCTATGTAGCTGACAGCGGGTAACTGTGCAGGGGTCGATCTAGCAAAGTGTTGCCAGGGGGCCAGGTAGGGCATTAACAGGGAAAAGGGGGGCACAAAGAAATATGTTCTTATTCTCATTTAAAATGTCTGTTATTAAATAATTATCTGAAGATTACAACCAAAGTTTTTATCTGACGTAAAATGTATAGAAATCATACATATACCAACAAGACTGTACATCACTGTCACAACAGCGTCTGTTTTCATTCAAAGGCTTTATGGCTTTTCCTATAACACCTGGGGGGCCGGTCTCTAGTCAAAATTCCCGGGCCAATTTTTTGTCCCAGTCCAGCCCTGGTAACAAGCAGAGCAGCCGCAGGGCTGGACGGATGTGATCGTTGATAATAACATGAGTCACTTTTTCCTGTTTACGGCTCAGTCCATGAGCTGGCAGCTTACAGGGAGGACTTTGTAACGTCCTGTCTGACCTCCTCCTGTAGGAAAAAGGAAAATCTGCTGATAGCTGATAGTATTTTGGAAAAAGTTTCTTCATTCTGACTCTGTTAAAGTCTCCCAACACAATAAAGTCTCACTCTGGGTTAAAATCCCTGATCTGCTAATGACGCTGCACCTTCATCCACAGCGGATGTGTCAGCTTGTGATGGGATGTAAAGATGGGAGAGGAGAGCTGAGCTGAGGTAAGCGGGTCTAACTTTAACACTATGTTACTAACACTCAAACGTCTGTGGCTCAGAGTTCCCTCCCTCCTCTTGATTTGCATAAGTGCTTCTTTCTGTCTCAGATGGATGATAACAGTGTCCAGTGTGATGGCAGCTCCTGACGTGTCTGCTTCTGCCCGATTCTTTCTGTGTTTGCTTCGAGTTTAGCTGAAGCTCGGACATCGCCTGCCTTCTGGTATGTTTTCCTTTTATTGATTCATTTTCACCATCATGTTTCCTTTCAGTCAGCCTGGCGCAGCATTGTATTCAGACCTGCTGACATCTTCTGTTACCTATAGTCTACTTTTCATACTTAGATGTGTGCAGGTGTTAAAAAAATGAAAATAACACAGTGACTCTACACAATTCTGACACCAATGAAAATCATATCATTTAATTTGATGAATGTTTGATAGAGACTAAACGTTTTTTTTGGTAGTGTTTGTGGGTGTGCCGTCATTCTGTCTGTAACTCGATGAGATTTTAATGAATTCTGATTAAAATTTCCTTTTTTTCCCCACAAAAGTGGACAAAAAGCTGTTGAACTTAGAGGCTATGATTCTTACAAGTGTGCTGTGTGTTGTCATTATATAGACATTTAAAACATCATGTCACGTCATTTGACCTCTGACCTCACTATTACATTGCACATGCGCCTTTCTTTCAAGTTTCTCAAAAATGTGTTAAATGTGATGTATGTTTAAAGAAAGCAGAAACAGAATGAGCTTCCTGCTTAGGTAGAAATATACTGTAGTGTAATATTATTAATCAGTACCTATCATCCATCACCTACACCCACACGATATTTGTGTGTAATGTTGTTAATGTTATGTGGTTCATCCTGATGTAACTTGGTGTCGATAGTCAGACAGTAACTGTGTTTGTTACATTCAGGCGCTGATAGTCTGTTTAAAAAGACAAGAGAGAACAGATGAATACTGTTTCCTTAAAGGGTGAATGCTGCCAGCTGGAGCTTTGCGCTCTCAGCTTCTCGTTTGCTTTATTTTTTTGCGTCAAAGGAAAGTTTTAAGTTGCTTATGTGTTTGCTGACAAACAATATGAGTCCATCATCAGAAATATTTACCATGCAATAATTCAGTGACAATACTAATAATTGGCCTTTGAAATGTAGTATTTTCTTCATCGTACTAGTGAGCGGCTCCATTAACAAGAGTCGGAAGCTCATTAATCAAAGAATCCATGATGAAATCAGACGCCACATCCCAAACCACGTTTCTGAAATAAGCAGTTAAGCGTGCAGTCAGAGGATGTTACTGACTGTTTAATGGTGTTCAAGCATTTCCTATTATGTTGGTGGTTTTTTTTACTTCCTGTTTTTAAAGTTTATTTAGAAACTTTTTTTTCATATAACCACTCAGGTTCCCTTTTTCACGCGAACACCCAAACTGTGAACTTTGTGACTAATTTTCCACACCCAGCCTTTTTTTAAGAACCCACTGAGTGAAGGCCATGCATCCTCCTTCTAAAAGACTCGTGCACTTCTTTGATATGCAGCTGATTATCAGCAGTTAATAAACAACAGGCAGACGAATTCAGTTGACAACTTCTGTTTTCTCTTATCCTGATAAGAGCCACAGATAAAAGAACCACTGCAGGCAGATTATAGCAAGGCTTTTATATGATTTCTTAGCATGGCTTTTTATATGATCAGTGCAATAAGGTGTCATTTATAATAAATTTATAGCCTTTGAGGGTAGCTGTTTTTGAAAAGTGTAACTTTCAGCTGTTGAACTCTGCAGGCATTGAGGTTAAAAACACCACACTACTCATTTCCTGTAGGTCGAGGACCCTGATACTCCTGAAGCTGCAGAGAAAGCGAAACAACAGTTTAATCGGCATTGAGGACGAGCACGGTAAGACTAGTGTTTCCTAGCTCTGTGTTTCAGCTTACCTCGTGTTATTTTAGGCAGCAGAGTGACACCAAAACAACAAGGTGTTTTAGTGGTGTCTGCGCCCACCACTGTAAGCTACAGTCGTAATCCTGCAGCGCAGGTGAAACAGCGCTTTATTACTGAAGGATCAGCGTGTGCATCCCTGTTGAGCTTAAGCTTGTTTATGTCTGTAGTGCTAATGGGTTTCCTGATTGCTGTGTGATCAGTGAACACATCATTTGAGACACTTGTATTTTGTTAAAAACTAGTTCAGCTGATTATAAACTCTGTCTGTAAAAATGCGGATATCTCACCATAGATTAAACATGAGATAATGAAGATATTTGTGTGACATCTGCACAGGAAACACTTGTATGTGCAGATTAAGTGACAAAGTCTCTGCTCAGAGCAGACTGTACATATCTGAATAAGATGAGAAATTATTTAGAATTGAAATAATTTAGTAATAACTACAGAAAACCTTCAGATCACACCACCATGAGGTCATCGCTGAAGAGAATGAGAGGGTTCAGTGTTTGTAGGAGTCGATGCAGCACCATACATTTCTATTTTTAAGAAAGTAAAGTCTTTTTAGAACACACAGAAAAAGCACTGTACAACAAAATAGAGTAAAATAATATATTATAGAAAAACAAGTTGAGCCGCAGAATAGAGTGAACATCAGAAAAACTTGACTAAACAAAAACGTTTCAGTCTTGGAGCCACAGACTGAAAGGCTGCGTTCTCCTCCAGCTTCCATCTGGTACGATGAGTCTGTGAGCAGCAGAGTGTTCAGTAAGGCTGAAGCCTGGCCGTGGAGTGCTTGTTATCTCTTCTGGGAGTCAATGTAAAGAGTATAAAACAGGATTAATGAGCTTGCTTACTGAACCTGTTAATAAATTTACTTAGATTTTATTATAATTTCAACTTCTTATCACAACATTCTGATGTTTTCAGTGAACTGTGGATAAATAAAATAGGCGATTAGGAAAATACTGATGCTGATGAAAACAGTTCACTGGAGGTTAACTCCTATTTGTATGAAACGGTCGAAAGAATTGGAACATTTTAGAATAACTGTCATAGAGAACGGGAACACTAAAAGTTTGAGAGACACAAATAGAAATATTTAAATGGTTATAAATCGTGGCTGTTTTTCAGATGGTTTTGAGTGACGTGCTGTAATCAGATACCTTTCACAGACACAACATTTCTCAGTTTCAGTGTTTAATATGTTGAACTTTTAGCATTTTGAGTGGCTCCATACTGTAATGTTTTGGTAACGATCAGAGAAACATAGCTTTATTTTTACTCTTTTATATTAAATATTGGGTTATAAGGATTTGCAAATGGCTGCATTCTTTTAGATTTGCATCTTAGACAGCGTCCTATCTTTTCCTGGACGCAGGAAAAGTTGATCATTTTTGCAGCATTTGGATAAATCTGCAAATTAACCATTAAGAAATCCATGCAGTGAATTGAAAACAGCTGTGTTTGTTTTATTGTCTCCACAGAAGATGTTTGCAGCTGAGGCCAAAAAACTGATTGACAAGGTGGGAGATAAAGAGCTCATCTATAATGAGAGCCTAATCAAGAAAGTAGATCTGCTGACTCTGGTCAAAGTCAGCAGAGGAAAATTCTGGCCAGTGCAAAAGTACAAGATAATGCAACTCAGTCTGCCCGAGCTCATGGAGGTGGAAGACTTCAACCCAGGTGTGTATTCAGATGCATAAACACACACATATTTTGTGTCACACAATATAAATACACCTTTTTTCTGACTGAGTCCCATTGGCCTGGTGATGATGATATAATACTGTAGTTCACATGCTGACCTTAATTCACAGAATCTATCTTATTCAGATGGGCCAGCTATTGGTGCTAGGGCCTACATCTCTGCCCCTCATCGTCCATACTTTTGCCAGAAAGAAAGGAAGGGTGATAAAGTAAGACAGAGGATGATGGGTTGTGACCTGCAAGGCAAACAGGCTCACCGGTGTCACAGTGAACTAATACATTCCTTAATCCACAGAAGGGAGAATCAGCTGGGAGTGTGTGTCTTTATGCTCCAGTTATACCAGAGGTGGCGGTGGGTGTGCCTCTGTCTCCTAAATAACTCCCCCTCATTAAGCTGACCTGTGTGTTGTGGTACATTGACCTCATAATATATAGAACGACTGTATCATGTGTAAGTGATGCTCCTTTCTCCCTCCAGAGTGCACAGATGAGCCCTTTGTGAGTAATTTCATGACTTCAACAAAGACGAGCGGGAGAGGAGGGTTAGGTGGAAAAGACATTGGTGTGTATGAAGCTGAAGTGAATGCAGGCGCTGACAGCATGGATGGACTAGTTCAGCCCGTCAACATGATGTCGAAGAAAGTCGACCTTAAAGCCCTGAGGAGCGCGCTCAGTGACGGGTAGGGCTCTGTCTCTGCTCAGCGATCGTTGTTTTCCAAACATGCACTAACCTTTTTACTCTCTGCTGCTGCTTCCTGTTTCCAGGACCATAAAAACAGACAAAGTGAACCAGCTGGCACTGAAAACGAAGGATAAACTGGCTTTTGTTCACCAGACAATTTACAACTCTTCTCCTGTCACACTTATTAGAAAGTGCACGAGGGATGGGTCCTTGTTAGCCTCCTGCATAAAGATACTGAGTCTGTTTGCAAAGGTGAGTGAATCTCCAAAAGATGAAGACATTCTGGGCTCATCTTTGTTTTCAGTAACTCATGTTTGAGCTGTATTGGTAATGAATTGATTACTTGTTTGTGAAGAACAAACTGTCCAGAGTGCAGGTGCAGCATGATTCGTCTGTAGTGATTAAAGTGATCGAGTTAATGAATTTGAATCAGGAATTCTTTATGTATTCAGTTCCTCTGTTTGTAAGTTACGTGAACGGTCGGTTCTTCAGCATTTTGGAGAATTTGCCACAGTTCTCCGGCAGATTTAGACTGTTGGTAACTTCTGCCTCATTGTTTAATCAAAACTGATTCTGCGGACATCAGGACTCTGGGAATCCAATCCACTTCCGCAGGACTCCACTCACTTTGTTCCACTTCAGGAACTCAAAGGCTATTTGTGGACATAAACGTCCCTGGCAGGCCTATTTCAAGGCCACATTTGAGGAAGAAACAAGTTCCTGCATAACCCCCCAAAAATAAACTCCTGAGTAGCAGACTGGTTAAAGTCATAAAAATAAGTATTGTGTAAAAATTCCACAACTATGAAGAGCATAATTCTCAAATTACTATTTAGAAAACAGCATTTGCCACAGAGCACGTTTTCCACGGTTTCCTGGTTCCTACACTGCAATGCTAACAAGCAGGCAGAATACCCAGCACTGTAAACCCTGGCACCAGGCCTGACCCGTGGTGTAGCCAGGTCATTTTATTAGAGTGACGTGATTATTTACCGGAGAGTGGCACATAAACAGATGCTCTGCAGCAAGAACCATTGTAGACATCATCTGATGGAGCTGTGTGTAACATTTAAGGTCAAGGTCAAGTTTATTTATATAGCACATTTCCAAACAGTCCATGCTGCACAAAGTGCTTAACAATGTAAAATGCCACTAAAATAAATAAAATGCAGTGATGCAGTAAAATATAGAAAAGCAATTAAAAAAACTAAAACAACAGCAACAACTAAGGCTGTTAAAGCCAAAAATGTTTAGGTCAGAGTGTGTTGAAAGCCAGACTTAAGTGTGTGTCTTTAGTAACGATTTAAAATGTTTGAATGTTTGTGCAGATCTAATATTAAGAGGAAGGCAATTCCAGAGTTTGGGACCTGCCGCACAGAAGCCTCTGTGTCCACGATAGTTAAGTTTAGTCTGTTGAATAGTTAAGGTTAGTTTGGACCTCATGGTTCTTTCTGGAGCATAAATATAAAGGTGGTCAAATAGGTAAGAAGGCGCTTGGCCGTTAAATGATTTAAAAACAAAAAGTACAATTTTAAATTGGATCCTGTAAGGAACAGGGAGCCAATGTAGAGAGGCCAAACCCAGGATAATATGCTTCTTCTGTTTAGTGCCAGTTAGCAGATGAGCAGCTGCATTTCAGACCAACTGGAGACGATAAAGAGGGGCCTGGTCCAAACCAAAGTACAAAGAATTGCAGTAGTCCAGTCTGTAAGTAATGAAGAGATGAATAACACGTTCAAAGACATTAGCTGGAAGGTACGGCTTAACCTTGGCTAGCTGTCTTAAATGAAAAAAGCTGGATTGGACTACTGCACTCACCTGCCTACACAGTTTAAAGCAACCATCAAGGTACACACCGAGGTTTTTAACCACTGTCTTACAATAGGAGGATAAGGGGCCTGGACTGCAGTCAATGGGCTTAATGAAGTTACCAAAAATGACAGCTTCTGTTCCGTTTTCATTTAATAAAAAAATAAATAAAAAATTAAAGACATCCACTGTTTAACACTATCAAGGCAACATAATAATAACTGAAGTGGGCCTGTCCCTGCTTTTAAAGGCAGATAGATCTCAAAGTCATCTCCAAAATAGTGAAAAAAGAAGAAAGTGAAGAAAGGTTGTACTGTGAGAAAACAGATCCCAGTGGCAACATATGCAGTGCAAACAAGGCAGGACCCAAACTAGAGCTTTGAGGTGCACCATAATTAAGGGGGGCTATTTTGGAGCTGTGATGGCCCATGTTGACATAAAAAGTCCTTCCAGATAAGGACCAAAACTACTGAAGAGCAAATGCTATTAGGCCATCATATGATTCCAGCTGTGATTGCAGGATATCATGGTCGACCACGTCAAAGGCTGCTGTCAGTTCCAACAACAAGAGGGCAGCAGCTTTAGAATTTGGGTGTTCTCTAGCATATTGAGACTATCTCTGCACACCGTTACATATTCCATATGTACGGGATACGACCCCCCTGGTCGTGGCGTGTGGATATTTCTTTAAGACACTCTGGGACGCCCGGCTACGCCCCACAGCTACGTATAAAACAGCTGTGCAAACGTGACACCGGTGATCGTTGATCTCCACTTGTGTGTGTGTGCGAAGGAGTGCTTACCTTGAGAGTGCTGTGTGTGTGCGTCTCTTGGAGCGTGCTTCGGCATCCTCCGTGGGCGATGTATTTCTCCCCTCTAGGTCCCCCGGTAGCCCCGGTATTCCCCTGGTAGCCCCGGTATTCCCCTGGTGTCCCCGGCCTGTTGGTCCGGCTGTCGGCTTGCTGCGGCCCGCTCTCCTTGGCCTCTCTTGCGGGGAGGCTCGGCGCTCGGAGCGGGTGCTGTCGGCCTCGCCCTGGTCGACAGGGCCCCGAGCGAGCGAGCGCGCGTGCCGCTGCCGCCGCCTGAGAGGGCTACGCAGCGGCTCGCGGCGTCGGCTTGCTGTGTGACTACTGTCAGCTGGGCTGCTGTGTTGCTTGATCCCGGTGGGGACACGGCTTTGCATCGCTAGCGTGTGCCGCCTGCTCGCTCGGCTCTGCTGCGGCTGTGTGCATAAACGCCGCCAGCAGAGGCTGTGTCCCACTCTTCCCTGACAGTGAGGTGTGTAAGGAAGATCGCTTGCCTGCCCTGCGGGAATAAACAGTGGGTTTGGGTTCAGGCTAGGGCGGCTAACTGCTCGCACTTCCCCGTTGGTGTGTGGCCCCACCCCTTGCTAGCCACGCTGTATGGCGGGCCACGCCTCCCTGACTTGCCTTGAGTGTGGCATTCCTATGCCTTTGGAGGATGGGCACGAGCACTGTGTGCTGTGTCTGGGTCCTGAGCATGCTTTGCTGGCTAGGGAAGCCCCTGCCTCGTGCATGAATTGTTTTATTCTGCCCGAACGGACTAGGGACGCTCGTGCTAGGTATTTTTCTGTCAAGCGACCCGCACCTCCCTCATCTCAGGCCTCTCAGGCGCAGGTGCGGAAGATAGCTGCTGTTGACGTAGACTCTGGTCCCGCAGCTCCATGGGCTGGGTCCCCTTCCTCGTTTGTCAACCTGCCGGGCCCCTCCCATGCCTTTCCCTCCTGTGACCCCGCCCCTGAGCCTGTGCCATTGAATGTGGACTATGGGGAGGCGGGCGTTGACGAGGCCTCCGTCCTCTCCTCCGATGCCTCCCCCCTGTCTCCCGAGGTGCCCCCTGCTGGTTCCCCTGGCACGGAGTCTGGCCAGTTGAGTTTCTTCAGCTTTTGGAGAGGGCGAGCCGGGCGCTTGAGCTGTCCCTCCCTGAGGTGCCGGTCTCGGTGCCTTCTCAGTTTGATGACGCTTCATTTGGCCCGTCGATTGCAGGCTACCTCGGGCGATCTGGAGGGCGTGGGTGAGTTGCTGTCCACGTCCTCTCGCCTAGCCTCGCTCATGAAACATCAGGCTATTGCCACAGGCTCTTCCTTGGCTGCTTTTTGGGTGGCGCGTCGCCGTCTCTGGCTGTCTCAGTCCCGGCTCCGTTCGGATGACCAGGATTGCCTCATGAGGCTCCCGGTCGACCCTGCAGCCATGTTTGGCCCCGGTGCGGCTCTGCTCCTCCAGCAGGCTACGGAGACTCGCCGTGCTACGCAGGAAATGTCGCGGGGCTTACGCAAGTGTCCGGTCAGGGTGGGGCGGGCTCGTGCTTCTGTGCCTCCGCCTGCCCCTGCTGCTCCTATTTGGGGTCCTGAAGATCTCCGGACCCAGCTGGAGGCCTTTCGTAGGCGCGGCAGCCGCGCTCAGGCTCGGAGAGGGGGCCGGGGTGCCAAGGGCCAGTCGTCCTCTGGCCGCCCCCCTCCTTCCTGACGTTTCCCCGGGTCAGGCCGCCCTGCCCGCCTCCCTGGCTACAGAACAGCGCAGGGTTGCCTGGTCGGCCCTGGGGGCAGACCCTTGGGTGGTATCTACCATGACCCAGGGTTATCGCTTTCAGTTTTGCCGCAGACCTCCCCTGACTTCCACTCCAACCTTCACCTCTGTGGCTGATCCGGGTCATGGCCGGGTGCTGCGGGAGGAACTGGGGTCCCTTCTATCGAAGGGCGCCATACGGGAGGTGGACGCCAGGGACCGCCGGGTGGGGTTCTTCTCCCGTTGCTTTTTGGTCCCGAAGCGGGATGGGGGTCTCCATCCCATTCTGGACCTCAGGGGCCTCAATCGCTATCTCCGGCCCCTGAAGTGCAAGATGCCCACGGTCCCCAGGGTGCGTCAGGCCATCGCTGCGGGGGACTGGTTTGCCACCATCGACCTGAAGGACGCCTACTACCAGATCCCTATCTGGCAGGGTCACTGGCGGTTCCTCAGATTTGGGTTCGAGGGGCGGATCTTCGAGTTCCGCGTCCTCCCCTTTGGCATTTCCCTGGCGCCCCGTACCTTTACCAGGTGCATGGATGCCGCCCTTGCTCCTATGAGGCTGCGGGGCGTCAGGGTTCTCAATTATTTGGACGACTGGCTTGTCTGCGCTTCCTCGGAAGAGCAGTGTCGCAGCCATGTTGCCCTATTGGTCTCGCACATTCAGTCTCTGGGACTCCGCCTGAATCTGAAGAAGTCCAGGTTGGAGCCATCCCAAACCACCACCTTTCTGGGCATGTCCCTGGACTCCGTCAAGGCCTTGGTCTCCCTGACGGCAGATTGCCGGAGGGTCCTCAGGGCGTGCCTGGCCTCCTTCAGCCTCCACTCTCGGGTGCGCTGGGGACTGTGTCTCCGCCTCATGGGCCTGATGGCTGCTACAGTGCAGGTGGTCCCATTGGCTCTCCTGCACATGAGACCGGTTCAGCGTTGCCTGCTGTCTCTCGGCCTCTGCCCGCAGCGGTCGCACCTGTCCACCGTGCTGGTTTCCCGGGGCCTGGCCCGGGCCCTGCGGTGGTGGAGGGACCCTGTCAATCTCTGACAGGGTCAGGCGATGGGTCCTGTGACTCACCGGCTGGTGGTCTTCTCAGATGCCTCCCCAGTCGGCTGGGGGGCGGTCCACGAGGGTTGCGGGGTCAGCGGCCGCTGGTCGGGCCCATGGTTGTCCCAACACATCAATGTCCTGGAGTTGCGAGCCGCGTTCCTGGCACTTCAGCTTTTTTTGCCTCGGCTGCGGGGGTTTCATGTTATTGTCCGGACGGACAGCACCGTGGCGGCTGCCTATATCAACCGCCAGGGAGGGTTGGGCTCTCCTCCCCTCTGCAATATGGCCACCAGACTGTGGTTGTGGGCCCACCCCAGGTTTCTCTCCCTCCGGGCGGTCCACGTGCCTGGACCCCTGAACGCGGCAGCGGACATGCTGTCCAGGGGGGGCCCGTGCCCTGGGGAGTGGAGACTCCACCCGCAGGTGGTGGTCGGGATTTGGCGCCGGTTTGGCAGGGCAGCGGTCGACCTCTTTGCCTCAAGAGCTTCGACCCACTGCCCCCTGTTCTTTTCCCTGAAGGCCGACGATCCCCCCCTGGGCTGGGATGCCCTGGCACACCCCTGGCCCCGGGTCCTCCTGTACGCCTTCCCCCCCTTCTCCCTCCTTCACTCGGTCCTCTGTCGAGTTCAGACCGAGGAGATGCGGCTCATTCTGGTGGCCCCGCTATGGCCTCACATGCCCTGGTTTTTGGCCATTCCACCCCTCCTGGACGGCGTGCCCTGGCCGCTCCCGATTCGGAGGGACCTCCTGTTGCAGGCCGAGGGGGCTCTGTTCCATCCTTTCCCGGCAGGGCTGCGGCTGACTGCCTGCCCCCTGAGAGGGAGGGGCTCGGCGCCTTAGGCCTCCCTGCCTCGGTCATTGACACCATGCAGGAGTCTCGGGCGCCTTCCACCAGGGCTGCTTACCGCTACCGCTGGGGACTGTTCGCGCCTGGTGCGCGGCCCGCGGGCAGGACCCCCATGGTGCGACGGTGGACGTCATCCTGAGCTTCCTGCAGTCCCAGCTGGAGGCTGGCAGGGCTGCCGCCACATTGCGTGGCCTGGTGGCTGCCATTAAGGCTGTTCGCCTCGGTCGCTCAGCCATTAGTGAGGCCGATGCCGTCTTGATTTCCCGATTCCTGAGAGGCACCCGTCGCCTCACAGCTCATGCGCCGGGGTCCGCGGTCCCCCCTTGGGATCTGGACCTGGTCCTTGGTGCCCTTGCGCACCCTCCCTTCGAACCTCTGCACGAAGTGGGGTTGAAGTGGCTGTCGCTCAAGACCACTTTTCTCCTCGCTATTACGTCTGCTAGACGAATCGGCGAGCTGCAGGCCCTGTCGGTCCATCGTGACTGTTGCAGATGGCTACCGGACAGTCAAGGGGTGGTCCTTCGGCCTAACCCCGCCTTCCTGCCGAAGTCCCTCTCCGATTTTCACCTCTCCCAGTCGGTTGAGTTGCGGTCAGCCCCCACTGGCGGTCTGGATGGGGAGGTGGCGCAGCGTCTCCGGGCCCTGTGCCCCATTCGTGCACTGGCGCTGTACATTGCTCGTACTCGGCCGTTTCGTTCCACGGACCAGCTGTTCGTCTCGTTCCATCCTGGGTTGCTTGGCTGGCCCCTGTCCAAGCCCCGGTTGTCCCGCTGGGTCGTGGAGGCCATCCGCCAGGCTTATGCCTCGGCTGGTGTCCCTCTCCCCTTGGGCATTCGGGCCCACTCTACGCGTAGTGTGGCCACTTCCTGGGCTTTGTGGACAGGCGCCTCCCTCTCCTCTGTCTGTGAGGCAGCGACGTGGTCCTCAGCCTCCACCTTCACGCGGTTCTACCGCTTGAATGTGGCTTCCAGCCCGTCCTTCGGGGACCGGGTGCTGGGTGCCTTTCGGCAGTAGCCTTGCCCCGGCCTGCCAAGCTCCTGCTGGCTGCCCGGGAGCGGCCGATTGTTGCGGGACCAGCTCAGGCCAGTCTTGCGCCTTGCGGACTGCGCCTCCACCCCCCGGCTTGGCCTTCGCGTCTGGCTTGGCCCTGACCGGGGTGGTGTGTACATATGTGTATTTGTATATAGTTCTTTGGTCTTCACTCTCGGCGGTTCGGTTGCACTGTCTCCTCGCGGGGTGTCTTACAGAGTTACCCCGTACATATGGAATATGTAACGGTGTGGAGAGATAGTCTCGATATGCTAGAGAACGTACGGTTATGTTGTAACCTTGGTTCTCTTAGTGAGAGACTATCTCTCCATCGTGAGGCCACACGGAGACGCGCTCCGATCAAACGATCACCGGTGTCACGTTTGCACAGCTGTTTTATACGTAGCTGTGGGGTGTAACCGGGCGTGCTGGAATGTCTTAAAGAAATATCCACACGCCACGACCAGGGGGGTCGTACCCCGTAAATATGGAATATGTAACGGTGTGGAGAGATAGTCTCTCACTAAGAGAATCAAGGTTACAATGTAACCGTACGTTCACGCTGCAGCAGCTCTTTAAAATGTTTGGAAGAATTCAAACAGTCTGTTGTAAACCTGATCCCTTCACCTCAGCAACTTCAGACCAAAGGTCTCCAAAACTCTTGGAAATGGACTGAAGATCATCTAAATTGTGTGGCAAATGGAGAACAATGATAGTGTTTCTTCTATGCTTGTGTATTGATTGTGCAGTTATGTGTAATTTAACAAAAAATAAATGTTTTTAGGGCCACAGAAAAGAGAAGACAAGCTTCACTGTTCCAGAAAAATCCACCTTTGCTTACGGCCTGGTGGAGATAAAGATAGAGGATGAGAAGCTGAGTAAGAGCACAACACTGTGTTGATTGCATGTGTGTGCGTTTGTGTGTGTGTTACTGAGTATAATTTCTGTCCTTTGCTCTCATTTAGAGATCTTGTGTGAACCCTGGACTCGAGGTACCCTCAGTATGTTGCTGTGTGTGGTTGAAGTTGATGCCATGTTTGTCTTAATGTTCACATCAACATGAAGTCTTTCTCACTTTTAATAATCTTGAGGTCTGTTTTCAGATGGACTCTTTGGCGATGACATAGAGAGTGCGGTGCTACAACAGATTAAAGAAGGTGTGTCTGACAGTTTGAGCTTTTCCCTGTTCTGAATTAATCAGAGTGAAGCTTTTGGAGTTTGGGACCTACAGCACAAACTCTGCTTTAATTTATTGAGTGTGATCGTATCAGTTCTGCTATTTCTGTGTTTGCCGCAGCACTAAAGATGAAGGATGCTTTTCTGCAGCCGCTGGCAGATCTTCCTGAGTCGACCCGTCATGATCTACTGAAGAAGCTCAGCGAGCTTGCTGAGGATGGGGATACTCTCTCTCTGCTGGAGCAAACAGTAAGAAGAATGTTTACAACATCTGAAGCTTCTTTGTGCCCATCATGAGGTTTCATCTCCCACTGATCTTAATTCTTCAACTGATGCTTCATCAGTTACTGCAAGGAACAAAAAGTGAAGAGATGGTTAAACAGGCAGTCACGTGAGAATGGAGGTTCCACAAGAATAAACAAGCACCAGTCTAGCGGATTATCAGCAAAGGAGAGTGCCTGTATAAAAGCAAATGTTTTGGCAGTTTGCTGATCTGGTGCATTCAGGTGTGTTAACACAGTGCTACAGTTACCCCACCAGTGGACATCCCAGGTCAGACCATGTAACCTCAGATAAACTGCAACAAACCCAAGAGCTACATCTCAGACTCCATAGGCCTTAGGTTAAATGATTAAGTTCATGACAGCAAAATTAGAAAAAGAATGAACATGTGGGGTTTGTTCAGAAGCGTTGCCTGAAGAAAGCCTCTTCTTTCTAAAAAGAACGGAAAAGCTCAGCTTAGGTTTGCAAAGTTGTTTCTGAACAAACTCCAAGACTCCAAGAACACAGCTGAGATGTCTAAGCAGCTGAACAGAGTAAACTGTAAACTCCTCCATAACCAGAGTATTCAAGAGTCAAATGTGAGGCCATCTGTCCCACAGCTAAAGCTTAGATCAAAACTAGGTCAATGATCAGAGCACATCAGCACATCTCTGAAAACTGTAAGAGTGGCAGGATCTTAAGAATCCTGTGCATAAATAAATCCTCACAAACCTCAGTGCACTAAGAAGAGTGAAGCAAAATTGCTCCACTTCAACGTGAGAAACTGATTAAAAGGATCGCTTAAAGTTATTGCTGCTTAATTATATTTCTAAAAGCTCTTTACTGATATTTCTCAGCTATCGGAACCATGGATGCTGCTGGTTATCAATCATGTATGCACAGGCCCAACAACCAATACTGACAACAGGCTTGGGGCTTTACAGACAGCAGGTACAGTTAGGGCCATATATTTGGACACTGCACAAGTTTTTCTTTTACCCATTAACTGAAACATGTTACAATTATAGTTATATAACAGACATAAATGTAGACTCTCAGCTTTCATTTGAGGGTATACACATTACAAAAGTAATTGGACAGTTGACTCAAAGGCTACTTGATGTGCAGACGTGGGCAATTCCTTTGTTATATCATTGTCAGTTAAGCAGATAAAAGGCCTTGAGATCATTTGAGGTGTGGTGCTTGCATTTTGACGATTTTGCTGCGAACAAACAAGGTGCGGCTCTTTATGCAGGTGCAACAAGCAATCCTTAAGCTGAAAAAACAGAAGAAAAAAACAATTGCTACTATATCAGGAGTGGCAAAAACTACAGTTTGGTACATCCTGAGAAAGATAGAAAGCACTCGTGAACTCAGCACCTGGACCTGGAGGTCCACAGAAGACAACAGTGGTGGATGATCACAGAATCATTTCCATGGGGAAGAGAAACCCCTTCATTTCATGTCTTGATGCATGCTCAATCATCCAGGTAAGGAAATCCCAAAAAGGGGATTCTGTTCACCTGGACATAGTGTTTTCAGTGGAAGAAACATTTTGTCACTCATCCAAGTGACTTCTTCACTCTCAGCTGGCTGCAGGTTTCCCCAATCTTATAAACAGTAAATTTGCACAATGACTGAAACTGGGCAGTGGGCTGTGAGGTCATAACCTCACAACATCCAACCAACTGAACAACACCGTCTACCATAAAGAGAAGACTGAATGAAAGTAAATGCAAATGGTTCACTGCAAGGTCCAAGCCACTCATAAGACTCAAGAATAGAAAGGCTAAAAACAAACAAACAAACACAGTCCTGGAAAAGTATTCTTTGAACAAGAAAAACGCATGCAGAAGGCGTGGAACAGCTCATGATCCAAAGCATACCACAACATCTGTAAAACACGATGGAGGCAGTGTGATGGTTTGGGTATCTTTCTGTGCCTTTAGACAACAATTCTGATGGCAAAAGAGCCAAACGGGACAGGCCAAAAAAAAAAAAAAAAAAAGAGATGATGTGACACAGGACAGAAGAAGCTGAATTAATTCTGAGGTCGGAGACATACTGTCTGCTCAAATCCAGCTAAATACAGTCAAATTAAATGGGCGGTTTTTAATAATACAGATTGACAATGAACCAAAACCTACACCCAAAGCAACCCAGGAGTTTATTCAAGCAAACAAGTGGAATATTCTTGAATGGCCTGGTCAGCCACCATATCTTAATCCAGCTGAGCATTTCACTTGTTGAAGACTAAACTTCAGACAGAAAGGCCCACAGACAAACAGAAATTCGATGCCGCTGCAGTAGAGGCCTGGCAGAGCATCAAAAAGCAGGAAACACAGCATGTCCATGAGTTCAAGACCTCAGGCTGTCATTGCCAGCAAAGGTTTGTCAGCATTAGAGTATTAGAAATGAACATTTTATTTTCAGTTATTTAATTTGTCCAAATACTTAGTCTCTGAAATGGAGGGATTGAGTTAAAAATGGTTTAGTTCCTCACAATTTTATGCATCTTTTTGTTCAACCCACTGACTTAAAGCTGAAAGTCTGAACTTCAACTGCATCTAAGTTCTTTCATTTAAAATTCATTGTGGTAATGTACAGAACCAAAATGAGAAGAAAGTTGTCTCTGTCCAAACATTTATGGACATAACTAGTTTTATGTTCTCCATGACTAAACACCACCCTGCTCTGATACTACTACTAATAATCCTCTGCTTCTCTCAGTTGGATCAATGCAGTAATGGAGCATTTGAAGGCACTTTGTCTCAGGCTGTCTCCTCCTTCATGGACCTTCTCGATATTTCAAACACCTCCAGTGCTGTGAAGGATGCTGTTCACCTGTTGGTCAGCGCGTTGGACAGTAAGTCAGATGACCCGCTCTGAGACATTTATCCCATCCAGTAACATGTAGATCCTCCACATCAGGTGTGGTATGTGAGCAGGAGGTGGTGGAGCTGAGATAAAGGTGTTCAGGTGTGATTTGGGAGTGTGTGAGAGCTCAGCTCACAGTTTTATTGACACATCTGAAGCAAAGCGTTTCAGTTCATCACATCGTCATCAAACTTTGTCTTTCTTCTTCATGTTTGTGCAGCTCTGCCAGATGAAGTGCCGCCACTTCTGACCTGCTGCAGTCCAGACACTCTGAGAGTGCTCAACCAGCTGGTGGGTCCATTCACTCATTCATCTGCATTCATCTACATGCTCCTCTCAACAGCTGCCAGCCTCATCACAGCTTATCCTACAGACTGAGCACACTGAACATGTGTAATCTGACACCTTAAAGCATCGTCTGTCATGTTTTTGTAATGAAGAAGAATAAACTAAAACTAAACAGAAAATCCCACACATGTAAAAGCACATCAGCAGCAGCTCCGCCCACTATCAGCAGCCTGTGGGCGGAGTCTTCCTCATGTTTGAATCTGATCAGACAACAGCTCCCTCTCTGCTTCTCCAGGTGGATGGTCTGAAGGACGGTCAGGCCACACTGCCAGAGTCCCTGCCCGTCCCCCTGCAGGAGGGAGGGGAGCTCCGCTGGGCGGCCGAGTTCATCTGTTTGAACGATCAGAAGCTGAAAGAGTTGAGTGATGGCTGGGACCGGCCCGAGCTGCCCCCAGAGGTTCTGCTGGAGGTTCTGTGCCTCGCTGTGCAGGGACTCAGCCTGATGCAGCCCACAGCAAACCCTTAATGTCAGCTGCTGTGATCTTTGTTAACCTGTTTTCACAGCAGCATTCTGCATCTTTAAACGTTTCTGCCATTGTTTCCTGAACTTTCATCTGTTAAAGGTCAAAAATAAAAAGAATAATCTAATAAAATATATATATATTTTTAAATAAATAAAACTTCATACTTTTATGTTCGGCTCATGGTTTTAATATTTTATTCGTTTTTGCTGCACTCCTTTATGTTCTGTCCCGTTCCCTCCTCTGTGCCCCTGACCCTGTTTCCATGCTTGTTTACTGTTAGTTATTTTTACAATATTGATATAGAACTAATCTCTTGAAATATCATATATCAGATTTGGTACTTGAGAGACAAGAAAAAGAAGTGACAGCATGCAGAGAAGGAGGCTAAACATTGTGCCCTCTGCTCCAGAGACAGTCCTCACAAACAGGCGATAGAAACTGCAGGGTCAGAGTCTGGACTGAACCTTATGCCCTTTTTAAGAGGACTTTCTGTGTTTATGGTTTCATCCTGCAGATCTCCATCTGGAAAACGTTACAGTCATTTATTTTTCAACCATCAAAAAAACATTTCAGTCCAAGCAACCTTTAATGAAAGATTTAATTTATTAGACGGAGTTTCAGTTCTGCTTTAGGGTTTCTTATTATTACTCACATTTTAAAACATTTACTTCTTGTGGCTTGTTGGAGTTTCCAGAGATGTGAGAGGAGACTTACCGGCGCCATCATGAGGAAAAATGCTGCATCTGCAATTCTGAAGAAAGTTGAAATCAATTTGAAACAGGATTTAATCTACACATCTGAAAAAAATATACTATGCTAATATTTCTTATAATCAGGGTTGAAGACATGTAACATGTAACAGGAGACTCAGCGCTGCTGTAAGGTCGACACAACAGGTTCAGATCACTCTGTGGAGCTCATGTTAACGAAAGTTAAAACGCTGCTGTTAAAATTGATGAGTGGGAGTCTCATTTTCACTGTACACCTCAGGATTTTCCTCAAGTGATTTTGAAGTAAAACTTCAGTATATAAGGAAGTGAGAGCACAGTATGTAGATTTGCCCAACTTAAATACATTCTTTGTTTCACTTTTCTGAAGAAACAAAACAAAAACATTGTGTTGCTGTGTCACAGTTCAGCAGAACTTACAAGCTGCTGCATGCACAGTCATGTCCTTCAATGTTTGGACAGAGATTACCAGAGTAATCAGCAGTCAGTGACAGTTTTACTGAAGAATCTATTGTTTATAAAGCGAGAGTTTAAAAAAAGCAGTCTCACAGGTTCCTACAGGTTTTCTGTGAAGTTTTTTCGCTGTAAAATGAGCCAACAGGTTTTTTTGTTGCAGCGTGTTTACCGTCTTCAGCACACGCCCTGCTGCTCTTCACAGACACTGCAGCATATTTTCAGCTGAGAGACTCAAACACAGGCTTTGTGTTGTTTTCCTCTCTGGTTTTAAATCTGTTAAACGCAGAGTTTAAACTAAATTTTCTTTTTAGAAGAAGCTTCCTGCTGCTTTGTGGGACCTCCAGCTGTTGCACTCTGCATTGACCTGACCCTGACACGTGTGACTGTGCAGTGATTCATTGTCTGAACTGGTTTGGCCATTGGGTGTGAAAATCTGCCGGAGGTAAGAAACTCTTTAAGATTCATGTTTCACGTTAACTTTGCTGTCAGGACACAGGCATGAAAAAGTTTTACATGCTTACAGCCTGATGAACAGTTCAAAATTATATCAGATCCATCTGCATGTATGCACGCATTTCAGAATCAGAATCAGAATCAGAATGGGGTTTATTGCCAAATGTTGAGCAGGTTTACAACATTAGGAAATTGCTGCGGTGCTTCAGTGCAAACATGGTGTCATAAATAACACTTAAATAGACATGGAAAAAATAAAAGTAGGGATGAGAATTAAAAGTGCTACGTGGAAAGATATGTGCATGAGATATACATGAGATATATACATGAGAGTAAGAATTAAGAGTGCTACGTTGAAAGATATATACATGAGTGCAGGTGGTGATCAGTGCCAAACATGGAATGATGCAGTGACACAGCGTAGGGTCATGTGTTAGTGGTGGGAACAGTCATATGGTTATTGTTCATGTGTCCAACAGCAGAGGGGAAGAAACTGTTCTTATGGCGAGAGGTTCTGGTGCGGATGGACCGGAGCCTCCTGCCTGAGGGGAGCAGGTCAAACAGACTGTGTCCAGGGTGAGAAGGGTCAGCTGAGATCCCAGCTGCACGCCGCAGTGTCCTGGAGGTGTACAGGTCCTGCAGAGATGGGAGTCTGCAGCCAATCACCTTCTCAGCAGAGCGCACAACACGCTGCAGTCTCTGTTTGTCCCTGATAGTGGCTCCAGCGTACCACACAGTGATGGAGGAGGTGAGGATGGACTCGATGATTGCAGTGTAGAACTGCATCATCGTCCGTGTTGGCAGGTTGAATTTCTTCAGCTGTCTCAGGAAGTACATCCTCTGCTGGGCTTTCTTAATGACGGAGGTGATGGTGGGCTCCCACTTCAGGTCCTGGGTGATGGTGGTACCCAGGAAGCGGAATGAGTCCACAGAGGTGATGGGGGTGTCAGTCAGGATGATGGGGGGGGGTGGGGCTTAAACAGTAATCAAACAGTAGGTAACGCATATTTGAGTGTATTGAACATCATATTTGGTTTTACATGCATCAGCTCTGCATAACATTGATTCTGCAGGTGATGAAGTTGGAGCAGATTTTATTATTTATAAAATCTCAGTATCTCAATTCTTGTCATCATATTCATTCGTATTACTAACAAAGTAAATGCCATAACCTTTATAACATGTTACTGGATAATCCCACAAAGAGAGCATCAAATGTGAAAAATATCTTATTTCTGCTCAGATGAGAAGTGATGAAGATCCTGTTTAGAGCAGTTTGTAAGTGCACCCCTGTATTAACATGCACATGCAGGAACACTAAGGAAAAGCAAGCAGATGTCATTTAGCTTCCAGCAATGCCATCAGTGAGATCATTACTGATTTTTTACTGCAGGAGTAAATACATGTAAAACCATATTAAAAAAACAAACACAAATACATTTATTCCCAGACTCATTGCCTCTGACAGTGATACCACTGTGGGCTAAAACAAGGCGGTGGAAAATCTGCATACTGATGACTTTAACTTGTGAGATGATCGGGGTAAAAGGAGCATCTTGAAGAAGCTGAGTGGTTCAGAAGTAAAGACGTGCAGGCGATCAGCTCTGTGTGAGCAAATTCGCTCTGAATGACAAAACTACGGATTGTTATGACATCATCTTTTTGTTATAACCTCAGAAAGATTCAGAGACTTTTGAGTGTTGGTTGTGTTCAGGCAGCGCTGCATTAAACTCTCACTTGACTTTGAGGAGGACTTTTGAGGAGTTATTAACCTGGCAAACTTACTTTCAAAAAGTCACAAAATCCTCAAGACTGGTGTGTAGCACAGATGCTTTCATACTGAGTTTTTATTTATTTTATTGTATTTATTCATGCACATATTCCATTATGAAGTCTAATCAGAATGAGATTAATATAAAATATAAATCAGCTAATAAATTGTTGTGTGGTTTAGCTTCAGTGAATTAGCTCCAGCTGTGTTGTACACTTTAACTACTCAACAATGATATATAATTGTATTATTTTCATGAAAATAATACAATTATATTTTACTTAAGTAAAATGTACTTTTACAGAATGTACATAAATATAGTATTATTACTTTTATATAAGTAAAGGATTTAGGTAACTACAGATATAACCACAAAGCATTACAACTTAGCACACCTGTCACACAGCAGCTACAATCACTGTGTGTAATGTAGTAATAGGAGCCTTTAGATTTCCAAAGCATGATGCAACAGCTGTTTATCAGACACTAGTTCAGACCAATGAGCTACTTACCAAATGACAGCCTGTCACATCCTGCTCTCCAGTCCACTCCACAGTCTGTCTGTTCAGAGGACCCAAACATTATCTGGATGAAATATTACAGTGGAGCCTGAACCCACAGTGAGCTGAGTAATCTGGTGTCCATCAAAGTGACCCCGTCCTGCCTTAGGTTCTGCCTCCAACTGTCAAAAGTAAATGTAGTCGTGCGAGCAGGATTTCTCTCCAAATGCAGAAAGCGTGAAACTGTAGAGAAATGTAATTGCGCCAGCAAAATGAAATTATTTGCTTGGATTATCTTTTTGCTTGTGCATTTGTTATGACATATAATTCGTAGCAATGCATCAGGGAGGGCACCTGGTATGAAAATCTGCACCAACCATACAGACACCCACTGAGTGTTTTAATCTCAGTTTCCTGTTAATTCTTATTTGTTGATTATATTTTAACTGAGTCATCTGCTTTGACTGATGCATCTAAACCTGCCAAATAACTAGAAACTACTTTCCTCAAGATCTTCCTGTGCCATAAATGTAGAAAAAAAAATGGAAATCTTCTGTGCTGACGTACAGAAATGTTATTCTTGTTTCCACAGAAGATGTTTGCTGCTGAAGCCAAAGCATTTGTCCAGACGCTGGGAGGAACAGACCTCATCTCTAATGATAACTTAAACTGTAAAATGGATCTACTGACTCTGGTCAAAGTCACTGAGGGAATTTTTTGGCCAGTACAGAAGTACAAAGTGATACACTGCAGCCTGCCCGAGCTCACCGAGGAAGAAAACTTCTCTCCAGGTACGTTATCAAGAAACAAGGCGTTACTGAGTAACCATGGTTCTGTGAAGGAAGGTCAACAGGTTCACCTGGTGAGCTGTTTAGGAGACAGTTTAAAATTTACCCTCCATTGCCCCTGGTACTGGGAGCAAGAGGGCAAAGTTCCCGTTTAATCGTCTGTAACATGGACATGGTAATAAAAGTCCCGGTGTTCCGGCATACCATCCCATCATACATAATTTATGCACATTTTGGCTATCACACAATAATTCCAGCATAAATTTAAGTAGGATTGTTTACCACTTAACTTTACCTATCAAAGTATACTTGTAGTTCATATTTACAAAGATAGGATGGTTTGCAAGTTTCATCACAATGTGACAAAAATTCACCAAACCAGCCACAAAAAAAGATCATAATATTTTTGATAATCAACAATCAATAACATGAAAATCGGGCTTACCATGCTCGTTGTTTCCAATGTGTAAACATCCATTTGGCTCTACAGAATGTTTCCTTCCTTACTCCATCTTCCACAATGCCTCAGAGACGTTTCCGTTAAAAATCACCATTCTCTGCCCAGTTACAGACATTTGATTGTTACAGGGCAAGTGTTGTAATTTAGGGTGATGTGTATTTTTCACCTTGTAATTTCTAATTAGTGGAACTGACATGAACAATGCCACATTGCTGTGATTCATTTGGCTGAAACAATTCAAAAGAGATGTCAATCATGAAAATTGGCCAAAAGAAGCCGAAGCCACAGCCCCTCAGAATGTAAAGTGAAAACACACATTTCCAGATCTTGATTATGCACAGTAAAAAAAGACCCAGCGCTGTAAAGCCTTGAATAAAAGGTTTCTAAGCCCACTAACCCTGCCACTCATGAACCTGTGTCTCCTAAACAGTTCACCCTCACTGAGCTGACCTGCATGACAGCATGCTGACCTCATATGAAACAGAAAAAAATGAAACCGAGTATGAAAAATAATGCTCCATTCTCCTGCCAGATTACACCGAGGAAGTCTTGGTAGAGGACTTTAGGATCACTACAGAGAAGAGTGGGAGTGGAGGTATAGGTGGAGAATGCAGTAATGTGGGTGAAGCTTATATTAATGCCAGCACTAGTTCTGTGGATGGACTGGTTCAGCCCGTCAGCATGATGACAAAGAAGGCCAATGTTAAAACTGTGGTGAGCAGATTCAAGGGCAGGTACGTCTGTCTCTTTGCTTATTTATTGCTTATTTATTTATTTGTGTATTTTCAAAATAAAAGCCAATTTTTCCTCTGTGTTGGTTCCTTTTAAATCCAGGAAAATACACAAGGATACCTTGGACCTGCTGGGACTGAAAGAGAAGGATAAACTGATGTTTGTCTCTCAAATAGTTTACAACTCCAGTGCTGTCAAAATTATTAGAAAGTCTACGACTGATGGCTCCATTTTCACTTCTTATGTAAAGATGCTGAGTGTCTTTGCAAAGGTGAGTGAGTGAATTCAGCGGTCTGCAGGGACAAGAGTATCTGTTTCTGATCTTCACATACAGGGACCCATAGACTGTTTTAGGGCAAACCAAGACCTTGTAGGAGTCATTTCAGGGCCACTGTAAGGAGACAAACCTGCTAGGTGGGGCACTAAGGTAGTTTATTTGAAATTCAACAACCATGAACAGCAGACTTCTCTGACTGTTATAATCAGTACATAATATGCCAATGTTTTTGGTTTATTTACAGACATAGTGTTTGAAGCCTTTATCCATGTCTCATGTGTAAAGAGAGTTGGACACTTATCCTGTCACCCCAATGTTCCTTCAGGCTCAGTGAAGAAATGCAGACCAAACAAGGTTTAAAGCCTGGTACTGAACTTAAACCGTGGCTGGAGGTTATTTATCTTGGGTGGCACTGCAGGTCTGAACTTGTCCAGATAATATCTGGTGGAGCTGATTGTAAGAAGACACAGCTCACTGTGACTGGACATTAAACAAGCTTTAACCTGCAGGTTTGGTGGCATGTGAGAACAGTGCAGGTAGTAAACAGTGCAGTAAAAGAGTGACATAGGCATAAGTGACAAAGAGCGATAAATACAACTTTCTACTGTTAAAGTGACCATGTGGGAACACTGAACATATGGAAACGATTTTGAAATGAGACCACTGATTCAAAACCTAAACAGAAACTAGAGTTAATTGATTTATTGAGAAGTATTTCTAGAAGTAACAGTTATCAGGCAATGTTTAGTTGTCTTTGATAAACGCATTTGTATGATCGGATCTAATCTTTAAGTGACATTTTGGTGCACACTCGATAAACTTGATGGGGTAATGCACCAATACGTTGTTTGTCAACTGCCAATAAACACTGAGCAGAAGGAGAAATCATTTGCAAATAGTCAAAATAGTTGTTACTTACTATAACTCCAGTTCTCTGAGTATATCTGTGGTTCGTGTGGGGTTGCCTGCTGTGGATCTGTTGCTGTCAGCAGCTCCAGAACTCTCAAAGTCATAGTAAAGATTCTCTGACCTTGTCTCCCTCTCGTTGTGATTTTAAAGATGTATTATTGGTCTAAATAATAATAATAATATTGTATTTCTTCAGGGGAGCAGTAAGGCGGAGACAAGCTTCACTGTGCCAGCAAAATCCATCTTTGCTTATAGCCTGGTGGAGATAAAGATAGAGAATGAGAAACTGAGTAAGAGCACAACACTGTGTTTAATGTGTGTGTGTGTGTGTGTGTGTGTGTGTGTGTGTGTGTGTGTGTGTGTGTGTGTGTGTGTGTGTGTGTCGGTGTGTGTGTCGGTGTCACTGAGTAGTCTTTCTCTTTTTCTCTCATTTAGAGATCTCATGTGAGCCGTGGACTCGTAGTTTACTCGGTAGGTCACTGGGTGTCTGAACTTCTCTTCTTTTGCAAATTTGAAAAAAAAATTTTGATGTCGTATTTGTATTCACAGTCGCACTCACAGTTACTCAGTGTTACTAAGAGAAAAACATCTGTATCAAACTGTAAACCAAAGACGACGGAGCATCGAGCTTTCACTTTAGACTGCTGAGTTTATTCAGAGTTTATTTATTCAGCATCAGAGTTAAAATCAGACACTTTCCAGATTGAAATGCTTACATCAGTAAAAAAAAAAAAGTCCTTATGCTGTTTCTCTCTTTGTCATAAATCCCTCCTTTTCCTGTTCAGGTGAACATTTCAACATTTCAACCAACCACGATTAGACCTATGCTTAGTGTCATCCTCATTGGACTATGAGCTTTGTTTTTTTTGGGTTGTTTTTTTTTTTAGGTTCCACACCAAAAATAATTATGAATAGCCAAAAAACTTCACAGACAGACACAAAGGTGCTCACATTTCATTATCCCAGGAGAGAGTGCTCTCTACACAGAGTCTCTACCTTCAGAGTTTTACTTTCTGCAGATACAATTTGCAGGAAATAACCAGCAAACATTTTAATGTTGAAAACCAACTGACTGTCTTTCAGTGTCTTTTTGAACGGTACCTAGAGGTCTTTTTTGGCGTTCCAGCAGGAGGTAGCTAGTGTGGAAAAATTGCTTGAATGGTGTTATTGAAGAAGAAGAAATTAAAAATACTGTCAAGAACTTCTCTGGATGCATTGTGCTTAGTATAAAGTTTGATGGAGCGAGTATTATGGTATTCGGCTGTTTTTCAGCAGCAGGGCCTGGCACCTTAGTTCCAGGGAAAGGAAGTGTTAGTGCGTCAACATAACAAGACATCTTGGAAAACTTCCTACTACCAACTTTGTAGAAACAGTTTGGGGACAGCCCCCTCCCGTTCCAACATAAATGCGCACAGTAGGTCCATAAAGACATGGATCAGTTAGTCCGGTATGGAAGAACTTGACTGGCCTGCACAGAGTTCTGATGTCAACACGATAGAAAACATTTTGGAAGAATTAGAGCAGAGTCTGTGTGTCAGACGTTCTTATTGAAAACCTCTGTCTGACTTCACAAATGTGCTTCTGGAAGAATGGGCAAAAATTCCCATAAACACTTTTAAACCTGTTGAAAGGCTGAGAAGAGTTGAGAGCTTTTTTATCTGTAAAGGGTGAGTCGACATCATAATAAACCCAGTGGATTAACAATGGGATGTCACATGCGTGTCATGTCAGACGAGTGACTTTTGGCAATAAAGTGTAGTTATCAGTTGAATATCAGTAGGAAAAAAAAACTAAGAATAAACAAAGAGTCGGTCTGTCCAGACTTTTATTGTAAAATGTGTGTTTGTCTGTGGTTCAGTTTTGTAAGAGTAAAGACTTTCAGAGTTTCTGGTGATAATCACTTTGAGATCTGTTTCCAGATTGGCTCCTTTGTGATGACGTAAGCAATCCAACTGTGAAAAAAGTAAAAGAAGGTAAGTGTGTGTTTAAATCTGCTGAGCTCTTCACAGTTCTGAAATAATCCGCTTGTTATCTTTAGAGATTTAAGACCTGCTGTTTAACAAACTGCTGGTTCCAGCACAAACTCTGTTTTCATGTACTGACAGTGTGGTCAGCTCATTGCTGCTGTTTCTTTGTTTGCTGCAGAACTAGAGATGAAGGAAGCTCTACTGCAGCCGCTGGCAGATCTTCCTGAGTCGACCCGTTGTGATCTGCTGCAAACACTCAGCAAGCTCGTAGAGGATGGAGACAATCTCTCTCTGCTGGATAAAACAGTAAGGAGAATATTTACAAAAAGCTCCTCATCAGGTTTCATCTCTCACTGACGTC
Source organism: Pundamilia nyererei (assembly GCF_000239375.1). Taxonomy (NCBI): domain Eukaryota; kingdom Metazoa; phylum Chordata; class Actinopteri; order Cichliformes; family Cichlidae; genus Pundamilia; species Pundamilia nyererei. The sequence continues at coordinate 762,646 of NW_005187622.1, read as the reverse complement.
TTTATCAGTTAATGCAATGGTGGAAACTTCTCTCTCTTACAGGCAGATGGACAGCAGGCCTGTCTTATTTTTTATTTGTTTATCTGAACAAAGAACAGACCTGCTGATTGTATTTGTGATCTTAAATCAAGCACAGCTTTAGTTCAGGTACACCACGCTGCCAAGCTGTGTGTCACTTTCCTCCCATCTGGAAGCTGCTCTGTAGCCCACCCCCAGCTCTTGCTTTCTACAAATGTATGCTCCAGAACAAGACTATTAACAATAATATTAATAATAATCACAATCCTCTGCTCCTCTCAGCTGGATCATTGCAGTAATGGAGTGTTTGAGTGTGAGTCTGAGGCTGTCTCTTCCTTCATGGACCTTCTCAATGTCTCAAACATCTCCACAAGTGAGCAGAATGCTGTTCATATGTTGGTCAGCGCTCTGCACAGTAAGTCAGATTCAAAAATTCAAAGTGTTTATTGTCATCTATACAAAGAAAAGCATTTCTCTGTGCAATGAAATTATTTCTTTGCTGTCCACACACAGATGCCCAGTTAGTATGTATAAATAGAAATAGAACAGATAAAATACAAATAGTATAAATAAATAAATGACGACAAAATTTAAGAGTGAAATAAATGTGTGTACAAAAGAGCTATGAGCTTAATATGCAAGATGACCTGATGCGCAAAAAATAGTATTACTGTTGAAATGGGTCAGCTGCTCAAGAATCTGATAGCAGTGGGGAAGAAGGAGTTGTTGAATTGGGATGTTGTGGATTTCACACTTCTAAACCTTCGTCTCGAGGGCAAAAGTGTGAACAGTCCGTGTTGGGTGTGTGTGGGGTCTTTGAGGATGGAGGCAGTTCTCCTTTAGACTCTGCGATGGTAGATACTCTGCAGAGAGGGCAGTGGAGTCCTAATGATATTCTCGGCAGTTGTTATCACTGTCAGCAGGTGTTTGTGGTCCATAGCAGTAGTGCTGCCGTACCATGCAGAGATGCAGCTGGTCAGTGTGCTCTCCATAACACAGCTGTAGAACCTGCTGAGGATCTTGGCTGACATACCAAATTTCCTCAGCCTCCTTGGGAAATACAGCCATTGACCAGCTGTGTGGTGTTCAGTGTCCAGGTGAGGTCCTCACTGATGTAGACGCCCAGGTACCTAAAGCTGCTCACCCTCTCCACTTCAAGTCCCCTAGCTTGAAGCCCCGGATAAATTTCAAGTTAGGAGACTTGAAGTGGAGAGGGTGAGTTAGGTACCTGGTTACTGAACCCAGTCAGATGACCCGCTCTGAGACATTTATCCCATCCAGTAACATGTAGATCCTCCACATGAGGTGTGGTATGTGAGCAGGAGGTGGTGGAGCTGAGATAAAGCTGCTCAGGTGTTATTTGGGAGTGTGTGAGACCTCAGCTCACAGTTTTATTGACACATCTGAAGCAAAGCGTTTCAGCTCGTCACATCGTCATCAAACTTTGTCTTTCTTCTTCATGTTTGTGCAGCTCTGCCAGATGAAGTGCCGCCACTTCTGACCTGCTGCAGTCCAGACACTCTGAGAGTGCTCAA
>NW_005187622.1:757040-760498 GCF_000239375.1 Pundamilia nyererei | reverse complement strand
CTCCAGGTGGATGGTCTGAAGGACGGTCAGGCCACACTGCCAGAGTCCCTGCCCGTCCCCCTGCAGGAGGGAGGGGAGCTCCGCTGGGCGGCCGAGTTCATCTGTTTGAACGATCAGAAGCTGAAAGAGTTGAGTGATGGCTGGGACCGGCCCGAGCTGCCCCCAGAGGTTCTGCTGGAGGTTCTGTGCCTCGCTGTGCAGGGACTCAGCCTGATGCAGCCCACAGCAAACCCTTAATGTCAGCTGCTGTGATCTTTGTTAATGTGCTTTTACAGCAGCCGATGCTTGTGATGGTTCAGTGTCCAGTCAGGTGAATACAGCATAGTTTTGATGTCCATGGTTGATTCAACAATTGGTGAACTTTATTTCAATGTCTCACTCTGATTTTGTTTCTTGTATAACTCTGTCATCTTTCAAAGAGACAAAAAGACAAAAATAACCAACAGAATTCACATTTTATTAAAGTAACATACCTTTATTAAGTTATTTAGTTATTTACATTATTGTTATAGTTTATGTCATGGTTCCTGTAATTTGATGGTTTTCTTGGATTCTTTGTGTTTGCAGACCCCACTTTAATCATCTGGTCTCCAACCTCTTCGTGTTCATTTTGAGGTTTTTTTTTAACAAGTTCTTTATAAATACTTTTTAAATTCCTGGTTATTAAAGGGTTGAAATTATGTGAGGGAACAAGTGGAACAGTTTTTCTATTAGAATGAAAAAAGAATGTTTAAAAACATGAATGATGATGCATGATTAAGGCTGGAAATAAAGTTAATACTTAGAGAATAGTTGTAATTTTGGGGGCAAGTCAGAAAATCATACACACTGTATGGAACATATAACAATTAGAATGAGCTGCCTACCTATGTCATTTTTAGGAAAATCTCATCTTAAATTCTGTGATCCTAAAGTGTATATGCTAAACGCTGATCTAAAATGGGATTGTGCTAATGAGAGCTTAATGTCATGCTCAGAGGTAAAAACAGGGTCAACAATGTAAATGATATAATACAGTGATGAGGTGTTACACCCTCTGTAACCCCTACTTGCCTTGTACTGAGTCTGAGCATCTGGGTGTTGTTGAAGCATAATTGCTAATTATCTGCACCTGATGAGGTGTGGCGGGTGGCATGTCTGGGGAGAGTTTGGGGGATGTTACTTCTAGCCTTGAAAGAAGGTTGTTATTTTTGATTGGATGTTATTTGGTCATTTAAACTAAAAACCAAGGTTTCTGCAAAGTTTGGTATCAGTATCCACTTCATGTTGCAGGTTCATGTCCAGATCCAATGATGAAGTAATATAGTAAATATATGTTTGGCTCGATGAACATGCACGAAACATTTTATCAGAATGATGAATCATTTAATTCTTGCTGGTTTCAGCATAAAACACATCTGATAAGAAGCCTCATTAATGTCACATACTTAAACTTAGGTTGGGCCAGGAGTGATTGACCTGATGATCTTAACGCTCAGCGAGGAGTGTACAGATTGAGATGATCAGTGAGATAACTGACTGGGTGCAATATTATTCTGAATTTTGAAAGGGAGTAGCCAAATTTTAAGCTGAACGCAATATTTGATAGGTAACCAATTTAATCAACAAGAGCTGGAGTGATAGAATCAATTTTTCCAGCTCTGGCAAGAAGGTGAGCCGCAGGATTCTGACAGTTGTAGCCTTTGAAGAGAGACGGATTGGAGACTACAGTAAAGATAATTGCAATAGTCACACCTGGAGGTCACAAAAGCATGGATAAGTTTTTCAAAGTCCCCTGCATTGTATATAACGCTTAGCTTTAGAAATCTGGCATAGTTGAAAGAAGCTAGATTTAACTACAGATGACACTTGCTTTTTGGGCTTAAAGGAGCTATCCAAATAGATGCCCAGGTTATTTATAGAATCAGAGAGAGAGTTAGCAAGGGGCCCCAGTAGGGCAACAAGCTGTTCTTGAAGAATATAGAATAGAATAGAATAGAATTCAACTTTATTGTCATTGCACATGTCACAAGTACAAGTGCAACCCAGAGTAAAATCTGTTTTACTAGAATTTAGTAATTTCCTGCACTTATTTCCTGCTAATGAACGGATCACAAATGCATGACTCCAACCACATAACTTTGCTCAGCCAATAGGCTAATTGGCTGCTGCCGGTCCAAACAATTTGATTTTGATTTTTAATTTGACCGATAGTTGTTGAATAACAAATGTCGTGAAGCTATATATTATGTATATAGCAGTTGAAATGTTTTAGTTAAATCCTTATTGGTTAAATATACTGTTTGTTTATCTATTTATAAGTTGTGTAAACAGGAATAACTTAATGTATTTTAGCTTAACTGACTGACATTTTTGTATTATTCTTGTGATTTCTTATTGGCCTTGTTTATTTAATGCAGGCCAGGTGAACCTTTTGGGGTATGGAAAAGGATGGCGAGCCAATGAATGGCTAGGAGCAGGAATCATTCTGCATTGAAGCTTTCACTGGTTGGGTAGGAAGCTATCAAAGACGACGCTCTGTCCCCATTTTCCGAATACACTGATTTCCACAATCATACACACCATTCCCCCCGTTTATGGACAATAGTGCTTGGACATCTCTCATGGCCAATATGACAAAGAAATCACATATTTGCTTCAAAGGGGTTAAGTGTTCTAAAATCATGAAATCACGAAAACTAGCTTAATTGTTTTTTGACATAGTAAAAAACAACATGTATCACTTTAGATTTTAAGCTAATTGGGCTGAAGAGTGTCTTGTTTCGATTGGTAAACAGTTCTTAGCAAATGTATTTGTCCGCTCCTCAATGAAAGTTTTATCCCAAATATTGACAGTGTTGGTAATTAAAGGAATCCTTTTTGGGTTTTCTGTAATGGTTAACTGAGCAGTATATGCAGGCTATTTAAATAAAATATTATTTTTACTGCAAAAATATTATTGATGTTTTATCCACAATTTTTTTTATTTTACTTTTTACAAAATAGTCAGAAAAATAGTCAAGCATATTATTGTGCCTTGAGGCAATTGCTGTTGTGATTTGGTGATATATAAATATAATAAAATAAAACTGAACTCAGTTATTATTATTATCTTTATTAAGATGCCAATTTAGAGTTATTTACTTGCTTACTTGATTGATTTCTGATTTCTCAGTGTGCCGGCTTAATTTTGGGTAAAGAAACATTAATTCAGTTTGTCAATTGCCTAATAAAAAACAACAATTATTGTGTTAAAAAGCTTTTGGCATGTTTCTAAAATATTTGTATTTTCATGCATTTACGATGGGTGGTCTAATAAATTTGTTCACTCCCGCACTTCAGGCAGGAGATCTTGCATGTTTATGCATTTACAGTGGCTTGAAAAAGTATTTGAACTTTCCCACATTTTGTCACATTACAGCCACAACCATGAATCAATTTTATTGGAATTCCACGTGAAAGACCAACACAAAGTGGTG
>NW_005187622.1:729224-730497 GCF_000239375.1 Pundamilia nyererei | reverse complement strand
GAGTCCAGCCCCTCTCCAGGAGACTGGTTCCAGACCCCAAGCCATGTGTAGAGGTGAGCCGGACTATATTAAGCCGGTACCTCTCAACCATACGCACCAACTCAGGCTCCTTCCCCACCAGAGAGGTGACATTCCATGTCCCAATTGCCAGTCTTGGCAGCCGGGGATCAGTCCGCCAGGGCCTCCGCTCCTGGCCGCCGCCCGGCACACAATGCACCCGACCCCTATGGTGCCTCCTGCGGGAGGATGGGCCCATGTCCCCATTTCGGGCTGTGCCCGGCCGGGCTCCATGGACTAAGGCCCGGGCACCAGACGCTCGCCCTCGGGCATCCTCCCCGGGCCTGACTCCAGGGCGGGGCCCCGGTAACCCTATCCCAGACAGGGTAAACTGTTCCCTTCATAAGGGTCAAGACTATTTTAGTTTTACTTATATTTAGCAATTGTTTGTTCCTCTTAAACCATTTTTAAATTTTGAACATTCCTGAAGTAATTGTATCGAGCAACTCCTTTAGATTCCCACCAGAACAAAAAATATTTGTGTTGTCTGCAAATAATACTAATTTTAATATATCAGATCCCTTGCAAATATCATTTATATAAATAATAAATATTTTTGGACCCAGTACAGAGCTTTGTGGAACACCACAAGCAATGTCCAAGCAGGATGAGGAATGGACACCTAGCTTCACAAATTGTTTCAAAGTGTTTATCGCACAGTTCGAGCTGTTAGCTGTCGCAGCTGGCTGGTCTGAGGAACATAAAGCTCTCCAATTGGCTTTGTGCCTGTGTGAGGATGCAGCTGCATGCCTGCTGCTGCTGACCGAGGAGCAGAGGGGAGATTATAATGCTCTGGTCTGAGCACTTCAGAGGCGGTTCGGGCAGTATAACCAACCAGTGCTGCTGAGGTCGGAGTTCCACAACAGACGCAGATTGCCAGGCGAGCCCCTCCGCATTTTGGCCCATGAAATCGAGTGCCTTTGCCGGAGGGCGTATGACAGCATGCCACCATCAGTGCAAGCGGAGTTAGCTCGGGACCAGTTCCTACAGGCCCTGAGCCCTAAAGAGCTCCGTATGCAAACTCAGCTTGCTCGGCCAGCCACACTCAGTGCAGCCCTGGAGCTAGCGTTGGAGAGGGAGATGCTTGCAGGATCCTCTGGGGGCACTGATGACGCACACGTGGTGAGGGCTGTGTCAGCACCTGTGGAACAGATGGAGACGCCAGCGGGCTTGTGCAGTTTGGTGCAGGCGGCTTCGCTGCAGTCGCCTTCCCCTC
>NW_005187622.1:690122-729000 GCF_000239375.1 Pundamilia nyererei | reverse complement strand
TGACGATCGCGGGGGTGTCCTGTACGGCCCTGCTGGACACGGGGTCCAATGCAACGCTGGTCCGACCCGATATTGTCCCAACCGGAGCTGCTGTGCAACCGACTAATGTGCAACTTAAGACTGTGACCGGTGATCTGGTCCCAATGAGAGGGAGGGGAGTGTTCCAGTTCAAGGTGGGGGACCTCGTTGTGTCTTATGCTGCCTGGGTGGCTGACGTGCAGGACGCCTGCATCCTTGGGCTGGATTTTTTACGAGCCATTGGCGGTGTACTGGACTTAGGCAAAGGCTTCCTCGTAACCCCTGATGGGAAGAAGGTGCCGCTTATTCCTCCCCCGGTCTGCACAGCATCTGCCGCGGCATCCACCTCCACCGCAGAGACCCCTGCAGACCCGCCAGCAGAACAGCGAGCGGAGGAGGAGGGCACAGCAGGAACAAGACACGGACCTGCTGCCGGTCCTTTGGGATGAGGTCACTGGGTTTTCCATCTGTACCAGGGGGCTATGGGCCAAGTTTGCAGCTCTCAGGCTGAAGGAGGGGGTGTTGGAGCGTGCCTGGAAGGATCCTGCCACGGGGGAGGAGAGGTGGCAGGTTGTGGTGCCAAGGTCGCTGAGGTCAGCTGTGCTGGAAGCCTGCCATGGGAGCACTGGCTCCGGCCACTTTGGGGTCTCCAAGACTCTCCGCCGCCTCCGCCAGGGCTATTACTGGGGTCAACAGCGGAGGGACGTGGAGGACTTTTGCCGCAGCTGTGATGCACGTTCCTCACACAAAGGGCCACAGGACCAGTCCCGGGTTCAGCTTCAGCAGCAACCAGCAGGAGCCCCAATGGAGCGAGTAGCTGTGGACGTCATGGGCCCATTTCCTCGCACAGACAGAGGAAACCGCTATGTTCTTGTGGCAATGGACTATTTTACCAAGTGGCCGGAAGCATACGCCATCCCAGATCAGGAGGCTGAGACTGTCGCTGATGTATTAGTGGAGGGGATGTTCAGCCGCTTTGGAACAGCAGAGACCCTCCACAGTGACCAGGGGCGTAACTTTGAGTCAAAGGTATTTGCTGCCATGTGCGAACGCCTTGGGATTATGAAGACCCGCACCACCCCACTTCACCCCCAAAGCGATAGGCTGGTGGAAAGGTTTAACAGGACGCTGGCCCAGCAGCTAGCCATCCTTACCTCAGAACACCAACGGGACTGGGATTTCCATCTTCCCCTTACCCTCATGGCCTACAGGTCGGCAGTACAGGACTCCACCCAATGTACGCCTGCCCTGCTCATGTTAGGGAGAGAGCTGAGAACTCCTGCAGAGTTGGCTTTTGGGAAGCCCCCGGACGCGCCAGAGGCACCACCGGGCCTGGTCTACGCAAGGAAGCTGCAGGACCGGCTGGATTCTGCACATTCCTACGCCCGAGAGCAGCTGGCGAAGGCAGGCCTGCGCCAAAAGAGGAATTACGACATCACCACTAAGGGGAGGCACTTCCATGCTGGGGAGCTGGTGTGGGTCTACAACCCAAAGAGGAAGAAGGGACGGTGTCCTAAACTGGATAGCAGCTTGGTGGGGCCTTGCAGCGTCCTAGAGCGAGTAGGGGAGGTTGTTTACAGGGTGCAGTTGCCTCCTAGGGGGAGGATAGTAGCGCTGCACAGAGACCGGATGGCCCCCTACAGAGGGCAGTCCCTCCCCTCCTTTCCAGAGGGACGTGTACAGAGCGTCCGTGACCCTGCTCAGAGGGACCCCCGACCGGGGCTGCGTTCCCCTCCCTCGGACTCTCCACCCCAAAGCCCCGAAGCTCCGCGTCCACCTCAGGGGCTCAGGAGGTCAAGGAGGGAACGTAGGCTACCACCCCGCCTCAGAGACTGTGTTGTTCCCTCGGGGACGAGGAACTTATTGCTGGGGGGGCAGTGTAACTATGGTTAAGTGTTATTGTACAGTGACATGTTGGTGATCTCTGCACACTGTTGTTGTTCCTTTAAGATTCATGTTTGGTTGTGGTACAGGAAGGGGAGGGGGGACCTGGTTTTTTTGTGTGTGTGTGCCAGGCTGGAGAGAGGAGTTGTACGAGGGCGCTCTCCCGGGAGTTAGCAACCCGCTTGCTTCTGTGCCGAATAAACGGACAAACTGAGACCCAACCGTCTGGTTCTTGTGAATGTTACAATATATTTGACACGTTTAAGGAAAATAATAATAAAATAAAATAAACAAAATAAATGTTCCCTTTAGTAATTATTTTTGCTCTTTTTTGCTCTATAAAATAGTTGTTTTCTTTTAGAATCACTCATCTTAGCAGTAGGATATATATGAGAAACAATTTAAGTTTGAGTGAAAATATAAATTTTTTGCACTCTCTGGTCAACTGACTCAGTGGCTCAAATGGCTCAAAAAATCTGATTCACTTTGGTGAGTGACTCATTAAAACTCTATTTAGTAAAAAAAAAATCAAATTTACAATCACTAAACAGTGTCCAGCTGTGTATTTGTTTATGTTTTTAACCAAAATACTTACCTGTAACACAGGAGAGAATGTGAACACAGGAGACACGCTGCCGTTTGCCTGGTCAGTCTTGCCAGAATGGCAGCTATGCACCCGATTCAGTTCACAAAGCACGCTGCTGCCCCCTACTGTCCAAAATGTTATACACTCTCCTGGCAACAGAGAACTTACATGACGTTGCAGATTTAAATTACACCAATAAACCAGCAACATAAACATGTATAATAATCTCCATAAATCACGCCACTTAACTCAAAATTGTGACCACATATTTGTGTGGATCACACAAACATATAACTAACCACAGATCTTCTGCGGATGTAGGCTTCCTCCCATCCTTCTGTGTCTGCATGTAATCCCAGACACACTTGATGATGTTGAGATCAGGACTCTGTGGGGGGCAGCATTTCTTGTTCTTCTTTGTGATGAAGATAGTTCTTAATGCATTTGGTTGTATGTTTGGGGTCATTGCTCTGCTGCAGAATTAATTTGGGGCCAATAGACAATCATTTATATTTCTGAAAGCATTCTTTGTTTACAGCATTTTTTCCACACCTGCCTAAAACCTTTGCACAGTACTGTATATTTTAAAATATATATTCTAATATATATTTCTACATCTTTTTTATTAATATGTTTGTGGAAGAAGGAAAAGACCTAATTAAAAAATACTATCACGGGCTCTTCAGTTTACCGGATATTAACGCCATAAATTTAGTCTCTGTTGAACTAAACATATACCTCCGGTTACTCACAGACAAACACCGGAACTCCTCCCACTGAGCATGGGAGAGCCAATCACAACGCAGAATGGATCAGCAAGTCTCCATGGTAACGGAGTATCGTTTGGGGAGGGGCAGACTGGGAGAAAGCAAGAATCTAAAGGTTAAAGTGTTAAAACTCCTCAGTCGGACTCCTCTCTGTGCTCACACTGATCCTCCTCCTCTTGGGTTTCGTGTTTACCTCTTCAGCCTCACTAAGCTACAGACAGCGGACACACAGCAGGACAGGTAACACACCTTCAGATCCTCCATTACGCTTCCATTTTCTCGCTTTTGGAAATCAGAACCTTTGAGGATGAACAAGGATCGACAGGAAGTGTGGAGATTTAAAAATAAAAGCAGGGAGCAGACACAACAGTAAGAGCCTCAAACTAACAGCTGGAGCATCGGCTGTTGTTGATTTGTATGTCTGTGTATGAAGAGAAGCTACTGTTTTCACAGGCCCACACAGTTTACACATAGACGACACAATAAATACACATTTATGTTACCATACACTCCACACACACACACACACACACAGATATATATAATATAATGAGGTCATCTAGTGGAGGCAAAGCAGTAAGGTGACGGAGGCTGAAGCTTCATTTAACATTCAAATGATTTAGTGTGACCAGCAGGAAAACGATCCTGCTGTCTGCGTTTGTTTAACGCATGTGGTTATTTTGCTGAAGGTAGCTGCAGTTGTCAGAAAGATGAAGGAAATCTGAAATATTTCACTGTACAAACTTTATTTGTAGAATAAAATAGAAATATTCCATGTGGTACTGTGATATAATGTACTTCAAATCTGAAATACTTGTACTTCAGTTTTTATTTTAACCATAATTTCGTAAATAAATATTTTGCTTCATTACAAACTGCTGCTGATATTGGGCCTGCTCTCTCCTTTTTAACTTCTTTCTTGGAATGAAATTAAAACTTTTCCTTCTTTAATTTTTAATGGTCAGCCTGCAGGTGCTTCCAGCCTCCAGCAGGTGGAGCTGTTTGTCTTTTAGAATCAGAATATTTTATTAATACCTAGGGAAATTATGTGGGTTACAGTTGCTCCAGTACAGTAGCATTGACAAAAACAAACTAGACTATTTATCAATACAATATGTTAAGATATGAGGAAAAGCGCAATTTATACAAGTCACCAAGTGAAACATTCAGGGTTGACAAATTATAAATAAATATCAAGAAACTGACAGCAACATTACAGAGTAAGAAGATGTGCGGGCTGTGGATCAGGTTTTTTTTAAGACTTCAAGCTGTTATAAATATCTGGATCAGTTTAGACACAAACTCAGTGAGCCTCTCTTTTTTAACATCTCTCATACAGGTGAGAAAATTTAGTCTTCAGATGACTGACAGCAAGACAATGTAATATGAAAAAACAAAAGAAATAATAAAACAGTACAAGTAACTTGAATCTAACATTAACATATAAGAACAAAAGGATCAAAGGCAACAAAAATGAATAAAACAAAACAAATGCTGAATAAAGCAGATAAATTAGAACAGAAAAATGAAATAGATTTAAATGTATTTACATGAAATCTAATCAGTTAATAAATGAAAGTAGGGCTGAATGAAACTTCATTTAAAAGCCAAAACAATAAAATAATACAGAGGGCTTCCACAGTTTGTTTTAATTTCTTTGATGTTTTGGTAAAATAGCAAAATAAATAAGTTCACAGAGTCGGTGAACGTGTAAAAAGGAAGATTACAAAATTGTTTGCATTATTTAAATATTTAATATTTGTGCATTATTGATAATATTGATATTTATTTTTTAAATACCATAATTAATGTAACCATGTCACTCTTCTACAGTAAAGATAAATCACAGTAAATAAAACAAAAGAAATAATGCTTATAATGCAGACTCAACAAAAATCCAGACTGAAGAGTTCTTAACCCGTCGTGCTGCTCACAGGTTCTCAGTTCAGACTGATCCAACAGCTCAGAGAGAAACACAGGAAAACAGTAAAATACAGAAAAACTTAAACGTAATAAACTAAAAACTTTAAATGACCAACTAAAACCAAAACACAGGATGGATAATAATCAATAAGAATTAATAAGAAAGAGTCCCACAATATCGATCCCAATGTTCAATGTTCCGTGACATGATCTTCAAAGAAATAAGAAAGAAATGAAGAAACAGTTATCAAAACAGACTATCTGACCACAGCCCTCATGTCCAAACACACCTGAGCCTGTAGACAGCGCTAATAGGGGGTCAGGTGTGGTTGTGGCCTCAACCTAAAGTCTGGTCCTGCACACAACAGTGAAGATAATCACAGGGATAGAAAAACATCCATGGATGTGGTTTTCTGGAGCGTCCTGGTTGGCTGATCATGGCGGTTCAACGGATGACGCTTTGTCTAAATATGATTTAAGAGGTATCTGTCACACCTCCAGGAAGTGACATTTAAAAAATTTTTTTAACATAACATTTCATATTTTATCTGGCTGAGGTCAGACAGACACACACAGCACACTGTAGGCTGAGTTAAGGTATAGATCAGCTGTCAGAGTGAAACCTGATTGGTCTGTGTTATGTCAAGGATGGCGGGCACATCGAGACACGACAGAGAGATGGCGATGAATGCCAAGCGCCAGCTGTCCGAGTGTTCAGACCCCATAGAGAGACTCCGGCTGCAGTGTCTGACTCGAGGCTCGTCTGGGATCAAAGGTTTGGGCAGGTGAGCTTCACACACCTGTTCACACATTCAACATTCCAGTCCAGAAGAAAAAAAGAAGGAAATTCTGTGTTTATAAAGATGTCAAATCAAATCACTTTTATTGTCACATCACATGTGCAGGTACACTGGTACAGTACATGTGAGTGAAATTCTTGTGTGCGAGCTTCACAAGCAACAGAGTACAATAACATAAGAACAAGCAAATATAAGAATGGCTAAATCTGAGAATTATATGAATAAATATATGTACAATATAAGAGTGTATACATATTACTGAATGTGTATACTAAATATGTATGTCTACGTGTGTGTATATATGTGTGTGTGTGTGCACATATTTTACAAATTAAATAGAGTAAAAATAAAATAAATATATAAAATATACAGAGGTTGGTAGTACCAACATAAAAAATCTGAGTTAAGAAACAGAATCAAAATTATTAAAAGTTCGCAAACACGTAAAGATGCCCGAGCTTCATCATCACACTGAAAAATAGACTCCAGTCACTCGTTCCTTTTCCCATTTTATCAAACTGAACAACAAACGTCAGCTTCTACAAACACGAGAACCTGCTGCGAAGCTGCTAATTCTTCTGTTGTGTTAGCCCCCCTAATATAAAACCCCTGGATCCTTAAAAAAAGATTTTTTTATTCTCTTTAGAAGTAAAAAAAATCTGTGTTTTTAATTTCAGACTGCTTCAGAGTCCTTCGCAGGTCTCTTTTCTCCATGATCAGAAACTATAGGGACCTCTATAGTCAACCAAAGCTTGTCACTTCCATCTGCAGTCGTCTGTTCTGGGCCCTTCTCTCAGATCGGCTCATGACTCAGGCAGACATTCTCAGTTATTCTTTAATGCAGTGGAGTAAATGTCGTGGAGTGTAGGTCCTCTGCCGGCTGTGATTTGTCCCTTTAATGCAGCGGCGGTGGGTTTCGGGGTCAGATGAGAGTAATGAAGCACTCACATCGATGTTTACGCTGAGGTTTTCCTGTCAGATCATCGCTGAGTCGGCACGGCTGCAGGATGTTGTTGTGTTTGTCTTCGTCGTGTTGTTGCTCTTCTTGTGGTTTTCACTCCGCTGATGTTCAGCTGTACACTCTGCAGTAACCTCAGGTCCTGTAATACGCACATTTACTCCCAGCACTGCAGTACTGGAGTACTTTCAGTTTGAGCTGCTGCATACTCTGCTGCTCTACAGCTGGATGATGATTTAAAAACACGAGTTCATAAGATCAGTTGGTGAGCTGCAGTCACAGTAATGACATTATTCATACTTCACACATCAGATCTGAATCCTTCATCCAGCGCTGACTAAAGGAAACAATGTTTCTTTTTTCTAAAGCTACATGAAAGCGGTAAAGACAGAAGTGAAACTGTCTGTTCTGAAGCAGCTCAAATATCAGGGGACTCAGGACTAAAAATACAGTTTACTACTTATTTACTTTAACTGACATATAGACAGTTATAGTTTTTTTAAAATAAAGTTTTACTTTTCAATGGTATAAAACTGAAATGCTGCTGTCTGATTCGCTGATTTTGTTTGTCAGGACCTTCAGAGTGATGGACGACAACAACAACCGCTCGCTGGACTTCAAGGAGTTCATGAAGGGGTTAAACGACTACGGGGTCTTGATGGAGAAGGACGAGGCCACAGCTCTGTTTCAGCAATTTGACCGTGACGGCAGCGGGACCATCGACTTCGACGAGTTCCTCGCCACTCTCAGGGTAAATCAGACCAACGATGAGAGCATGAGATGAGATTGCCTCCTATCAGTCAGCCAGAACTAAAAAATACCCCCAAAGCCCTCCTTCCATACGTTTTTAATAACTGTGGTTTCAGTGCTCGTGTTTCAAGGTAAACAGCTGCTCTGAATAAAAAATAGTTGTGAAGGCCCCTAAATGGCATGGATGTTTTATTCTGCAGTCAGCGATCGTCTGTTTCAAACTACTGAATGATGTGTCATAAGCTGGACTGAACTGAATCTTCACTCCTTTAACTTCCCCTTCTGTTAACTGCAGCCGCCAATGTCCAAGGCCCGGAAGGAGGTGGTCATGCAGGCGTTTCGGAAGCTGGATAAAACGGGTGACGGGGTGATCACCATCGAAGACCTGCGGGGTGTTTACAACGCCAAGTACCACCCCAAGTACCAGAACGGAGAGTGGACGGAGGACCAGGTCTTCAGGACATTCCTGGATAGCTTTGACTCTCCGTATGACAAAGATGGAAAGGTAACGAGCTTCTGACAGGAATGCCAGACAGGCGGTGTCTGTGTGGGTGGAGGTCAGTGACTGTGGCCCACAGACCAGTAGCTCCTGCACTGAAACAGACTTTAGGTGTGAAAATTTCCTCAGCGTTGATGAAACTGTATGCTCCTCTCTGAAGGTGACCCAGGAGGAGTTTATGAATTATTACGCTGGTGTGAGCGCCTCCATCGATACAGATGTCTACTTTATTGTGATGATGAGAAATGCCTGGAAACTCTGAATTAGCGGCGTTCTGGTAATCGAGCTCCGTGGTTTTTGGGTGGTGGTAGGAGGGCGGCGAGTATTTCCATTTTGAGGTGTTTTCCATTGTAGAAAAGCTGTGATTAAATTTCCTCCCTGGGGAATCTGGTAATGTTCTGCAGGGTATGTTGTATGGTTTTACTTGTAAATGTGTTCCAATGAGATGGACTCAAAGAACCAGACAACATACAAACTCAGCAGTGAAATCGTTCATTTAGCGTGTTAGTCCACGCACTGCAGGCTGCTTCACTCTGGCTTCTTACTGTGGTTCAACCTAACCAATCAGCTTTTTCTCTTTCACTTTCTGGATGTAAACAAACTGCTGTGTAAACAAACACAGCCGCACTGTTTCCATGCAGATATGAAACTCGCGCAGAGGTGATCAGTTCTCATCATTTCCTGCTCCACATTTTTATTCTTGCACTCTCCCAGAGCAGCTGTGCATGATTCACACTTCAAAATCATCCTTCTTTATCTTATACTGCGCCTTAATGCAGCCTGCAGTTCAACCTCTGTTTGAAACAAGCTGCTTTATCTCCTCCTACTTTTAAATCAGCTTTCTTCTGATTGGATGATTTGTGAAGTCTGCCTTGGTTCAGCACCCAGTGCTCATGAGCTGTAATATTTACTGTCACGATCTGGTACAGGGATTCAAACGCAGAGCGGTAAGGTATCTCCAAGGTGTAGTTTATTTACAGTGCCAGTGCAATATATGTACAGTGAAGGGATCCAAAACTCCGGGGGAATCACAGGTTAACTCGCTCACGTCTTCTTCGCTCACACTCACACACGTTCCCGCAGCAGGGAGGTCGCAGGTCCGGGGGGGGGGGATCTGAGGCAGACGAGAAGGCAGGTCACCAACTAATCACAAATCACGAATATGAAGCACAAGAGCTGTGAGAACACTAACGTTAGGGGTACAATCATCCAGCGACGAGAGGATCTGTGTTCCAGCCTCAAATAGTGCTCCCGGTGATGATGGCTGAGTGTTGTCAGGTGTGTGTGTGGGCCAAGGGCAGGAGCCCACAGTGAGCTCCGCCCAGGCAGAGAGGGAGAGAACAGAAACAGCAATTGTAGCCTTGTGGGGCCGACCGGGCAGGCACGGAGACCATGACATTTACAAAGATCTTTTGGCTCATAGGGAGTATTTTTACATATCATTACCTTTATATTTTAAACTTTAGCATGAGCATCTGACACCATAATATCATGCACAGGTTGGAAAATGTGGAAAATAAGGTGATGAAAAATTAAACATCTCTTAAAAGTTAAGTAAGTATACCCCAAGTAACATGACTGTAACACACCCAAAGAAAGATTCTAGGTCTGACCAACCGTCTCAGTCGTGGGCAAAAAGATGACAGTCAATAAAATTCTAAAAGACAATTTATTGACAAAAAATCAAGAGATAAAGGATAAAACAGTCCAGTGTCCCATTTATGAATCAAATAAAAACACACAGTCCCAAGGCCACAATGCCAGTTGCACTCCACGTGTTGCCTTTAACAGGGTTAGAAGTTGTCCTCTGAGACCCACCACCCTGCAAGCATATAGCCAGTGGTCACTCCAGCCTCTGCAATTCTGCTGCCTTTAGGCTGTGGAATATAATAGGCCCTGGCCTATTATATGAGAGACAGAGAGACAGAGAGACAAAACGACACTTTCACTATAGAATTCATAGCGCAAAGCCCATCCATCCCAAACATATCTGATTTCATCACATTACTCTCTTTATTTCATAAATAACTTCATATCTATCCATAAACCTGTCTTTAAAGATTTACAGTTAGATTCAGATCACCTCTGTCTAAAGAGCCATCTGACTGCAATTTAAGGTGTTTACAGTTTTTAGGGAATTTCATAACTATTTGAAATGTTACCCCCATACTTTGCTTCATTTAATTTTTTTGTACACAGAACACCTCGAGATTATTGCCTTATTTTGATTTGAGTTTTTTGTTTTTTCAATAATTTTTTGTGCAAATCAAAATGGGCCTATATTGTTACTTTGTTTTTCCAATTTTAAACAAGAAAAAAAATTGATTATCCTGTATGGATGATTGGATGAAAGAGTGGATGGATGGATGTCAATCAGGTGAGGCACCTCATTTCTTTAAATTTTCCTTTTAAACTTTAAAGCCACACAAGAAGAAACGGGCCGCTGTTTCATTCTGATCTAACCGATGAAGTTGGCCCCTTCCTCTTCATCTCTGCTGTTTGTCTTCATAGTAACACTTTGAAGTACTGTCGTGTTTGATCTCTGTATTTAAGCTGTCATTAAAGCAGGTTTCTTGTACTTGACAGGTGACCCATGATGAGTTTATGAACTATTACAGTGGCGTCAGCGCCTCCATCGACAGCGACGTCTACTTTATACTAATGATGAAAAACGCTTGGAAGCTCTGAATCACATTAAAACTCCAGAATCTAAACACCTCATGGATTTCCGACAAACAGAATTTGTTTTAAATGATCATAATGATGTGTCTGATCAATTCTGCAGCCTGAATTCTGTCATATTTTCAGTTAAAGTCATATTCTAAATAAATGCAGTTACACAGATTGGTCCGACTTTTATCATTTTTGTATCGTGTGCACATTTTTCATTACTAATTACATCACAGTGAAACAGCAGGATTTCATTTTCCACTTTATTACTATATACACTGATATGCATTGTGATTAAATAAAAACAATTCCACGTTACATCAACACGAGTACATTTAGACATTTCCATAAAGTATGTACGTTGTATTTAGTACAGATTACAGACTTCTTGTTTCTGAGTATAAAGCGTACATTCCTGTTTTTGTTTCAGCCATTGTGAGGTCGGTTGTGTCAGATATTGAAGCAGCAGCATTGGGTTTAGCATCTCCATGACTACAAACAGAAACAGTTGCTACAGCAACGCATCCACAACCCGCCTACAGACAGCTGAGCTTGCGTGGACATGACGTACACGACTGCTCAGAAGTTGGAGATCACTTTGAAACCTCATGTTTTCAGGAAGAAAAGCTGATTGAGAGAGTCATAAATGGATGTTAAAGTAGAAATACTGATTAATTGTGTAATTTCTATCTAACTAATCATTCTTTTTATGGAATATCTATGTATGTGTAAAGAGGCCCATTTTAAGCAATCATCTGTGTTCTAATGGCACATGATGTTCTCTAAAGGAGTTTTATAATATTAAGAGGCTTATTGATTATTAGAAAAACCTTTTCCCACCACGATGGCACACCTAAAAACTGCTATACTGATTATAGATGTACTAAATCTGGCTAGTTGCATCTCTGGAGCATTTCTGTGTAGATGTGAAGCTTTAAAATGGCCAAAAGAAGAATGTGTTCAGGCTGTGTTCGTGTTCTAAGAAATGAAGGTGATGCCTTGCAGCCACAAGAAGAAAACAAACCAAATAACACTGGTGTGTATTACTCTCAAGAGAGCACTGCTAAGACCGGTTGGTGGCAGGCCCCCAGCAACCACAGGTTGCTAGGAGAAAAAGGTGTATTCCCCAGCCGGCTGGCAAGTGGTTGCTGTTGGTTGCTGGCAGTTGCTGTGAAACTAAAGCCACAGTCATACAGGCCTAGAGACCAGTGAGTTACTCACTGTCAACCAGCGGCTGCTCGGGAAAAATGTGTATTTCCTGTCCGGTTGGTGAGCAGCTGCTGAAGGTTGCTGATTGTGACTGTGGCTTTGGTCACTTGCAGATTATCGCGGCCGCCTCAGTTTCCATGGAGGGTGCCGACTTCTCTGCAAACATTTACTAACTACTTGCCGAGTAGAAGTAAAACTGTAAAAAAGTCAGACACAAACTGGAAACAGCGCAAGTTTCCCTTCAAAATAAAAGTTTTGCCTTTTGAATCGTGTTGATTGAGGCACAACTTTTACTCTGAATTCAAACATTCTCCGTTTGCAGTTTGTGTCAGACTTCATTTTCATTTCCACTCAGAAAGCAGTTGGAGAGTGTTTGCAGACAAGTCTGTGTCTTCCATGCAAACTGCAGGCGACCGTAGCAGCCTGCTAGTGACCAAAGCAACCATGCAATTGATTTCACCCAGCAACAGCTAGCAACCACTTGCCAAACAAGTGAATATGCACATTTTTCCCTAGTGGCCTGAGGATGTGAGGAGATTGCCAGTGTGTAACTACTTAAGTAGTACAGCACCTTTACCCACATGATTGGACGGTTTTTCCAACAATGAGTCAGCCTTTTAATGTGATAAACCTGCACTGCTTGCCTCTGATATAGATATTCCAATAAAAAAAATCTGTTTAAGGATTCAGTTAGTTAATATTTATGTTCACTTAACTGTAAATTAAAGCAAATTAGCTTTTCCTTCAAAAACATGGTAATTTCTAAGTAACCCCAAAGCTTTGAGTGCTGTACTATGATTCAGATGAGCTTTAGGAGGCTTTACATGTGATCCTGTTTGATATGCATGGTGAACGCTGCAGCATGAGTTTCAGTTCCCAAAGAGTTTAAGTGCAGATGAGTTTAGATACAAGCAGCTTTAAATGACCTCACTGGTGTTGTTCGATTTTTTTGGTTGAGGAATGAGAAAAAAATAAAATACAGATGGTGAAAAATTGAAAAATCTGATAAACAGGTCTTCTTATACCAGACTAGTTTTTGTGAGATGGAGCACTGAGAAGTTATGAGTAAATCCATAAGCCGAAGTTTAATTAAATTCATTTCTACAAGACCTGGAGAATAAAAAGCAGGTCCCAAGAGTTCTTCAGGTTGTGGTCATGTGACTCAAGGACTCAAGGTTTAGGTTGTAGAGATCTTACAGGCCCTTTTAACCAATAACAATGTTCCACAGATTGTTTAGGTGGTTCTTCTGTATAGGTCTCTTTGTGGTTCCTTGTTTAATTGTAGTGGCTCCTTTTGGACACTGAGAACGTACTCAGGTTCATTTACAGGGATCGTGGTTACACAGGAGGTATCAGGGATGTTTTATGTGGTTTTAATGGCCTCCAGTATGAGCTTCTAGTAATATTTTTGTTATTTCTTGTGGCCCTTTAGATGGATAAAGTAGGAGCTTTGATCTAGCAACCAGTTAGGTGCTTTGAAGGCTCATTCAGTTGGGTGTTTTGGTCATTTAGGTAGTACACTGGGTCAATATAGATGTACTTTGGGGGTTTAAAGGGTTTCTTTAGATGAGCCACACTCTTAAATATCAAAGAAACTTTCATTTCTCTCTCATCTGTCAACTGAAGCTGTTCACCACCTCCCAGGCAGCCAACACGATCCATAATGCTGAGTTAAAAGATAAAGTGATCACTTAGACGCTGGGATGCCTGGAAGGTAGTTTTATCTGAAAACCACTATTCTATGCTATGTAGTAAAACAGGCAAAAACACAGGTATATATGATTCCTCCAACGACAAATGACTACATGTGGAGGTGTGTCAGTAAAAACATGAAAACACACTTGGCCTCAAAGCAACAAAATAAATCCTGTATTTCAGAGCTGCAGGTCAACAGCCTGCTCTACTCAAAGCTACATTTTGGGTTCAAGTGAAAGATTAAAGCTAAAAAAAAATCTGTTGGTACAAGCACAAGAATAACAGCCAATTTATCACTTTAAAAATAACAGCAGTGACTAAACATATTAAAATAAACCCGATTATAAAGGAGCAGAACTAAGTTCATATTGTTAGAATAACGTGTAACACATCGTTACTTTAGTTGTCTCAAATGTTTTTGGTTTATGAGTCACAAAAATTAACCACAGGCTGTGTTTTGCTGTCTTTGAATATGAGCTGTGAGCAGCTCCACTGCATAAAAACGTTTTTTCCTTTTTCTGTTTTTTTTTTTCTTAGCAAGCCTGTTGATGGCTGACTGTCCAAGAAAATGACACAGGAAGCGAGAGAAACACCAAAGTGAGGACAAATTTACACGTTGGTGATTTTTTTTTTTTTTTTTTAAACGAGTCAATGATGGAGACTCTCCTCACCCCCAACCAGTCACAGCAGATGGCGGCACATGAGCCTGATTCTGCTGAGGCTTTCTCTTATGAAAAGGGAATTTTTCTTTACCCTGTCACCAAATACCAAATGTTGTCATGTTGTCTATTCTCGCTTTACAGCCTGTAAAATGTGACACTCCCACTAATCCTATCACGGCTAGCACTTCAAAACCTTTTTCTTAAGTCCCAGCTGGGAGCCAGCTTCTATACAAAGATGAGACGATTTATTTTGGGTTAAAATGCTGGTGCAAAAGATGCAAAAATATGTTCATGAATCAGAAAAAGAACCCATTCCATGTTAGTGGCAATGGGGAATAAGAGTCTCCACTCATGTTAGCAGCTTGTTGAGGCTGCTACGCTTAAAAAACTCTGCTAAACTCAGAGTGTAGCAGAGACAAAGTGATGGATGTGTAACATAATGAACTGAGGATGGTGTGAAATTACTAAATGTTATCACTGTTCATCCTGATGGGAACATCTGAACCAAACGTCATAGCAGAAACTGAGTAATTCTTGTGTATATTTGCTACAGAACTCCAAGATGGAGTTAAAATAAATGTCAAAAGATGACAAAACCTAAAAGAATTTATCCTCTTAGGTTTATGCGCAAATGGGAATCCAGATGAGATACTTCACCAGTAAAAGCTTGATTTCTGTAAAGTGAACCAAACTTCAGCACTCCATTCAGTGATTTTTCTTTTGGTAATGAATGCCAGATGTCTCGTTCTCTGGACAGAGGTCCAGCATCATTGAAATCCAGGTGAAATGTAAGTGGGAGATAGGCACATCCGGACAAAAAGGCAGCATGTTTGTCTTTCTGTTCTTTCACTTTGCTCTAAAGACCTCGTGAAGTTGGATGCCCTTTGCTTTAGAGCATCCTGAAGTTTGATAAGTACAGTCTCTGATCCTGTTTGCTCACCACTGCATCACCTACTTGATCTTATAGAAACTGGACATGGTGACGTAAGCCTCCTCCTGTCGATTTGCTCCAAACACCTCAAAGTCATTGACTTCAAATTGTTGCTCAGGCTGCTCGGGTCTTTCCCCAAGCTGGAGGATGTCGATGGGGGAAGGACTGCAGCTCGTAAGGCTGTCCTCGGCTTCAGACGAGCTCCTGCTCAACAAGGCAGAGAGCTCCAGCTCCTCGGTGCTGGCGCTGGCAGTACTCCTGCAATCTAAGCTCTGGGTGGAGCAGGGTTCACTCGACTGAGTGCTGTAAGCAGCAGCAGATGCAGGACTGATCGCAGGCTCTGTTTCCTCATGCGCTGTCGTCTCCACGGGGTAGACTTTGAGATCACTGAGCACCTCAGGTCTGAAGGTCAGCAACAGAGGCTGCAAAACCAGAATGACATCATATTTGTCTACAGCCAATCAAAAGCTCCTTTGTCATGTTCTTTGTCTTAACAATTACAAGTAAATGCACTGGTTTTAACTGCCCTACGGTGCAACAGTTAAAAGCAGCTTGATCTAGTACCTCTAAAAAAAACTCATCACAATGTTAAACAGCAAAAACCAACGGGCTGTGCAGAGGCACGCCAGAATTTCACACAGTTAGTTAAATGTCTGCTGCAGACAGCTAATTTTTGTGCTTCTTATTAGTCAAACTGAAAGTTCCAAAGATTCATGTCAAAATGAGTTTCATGAACCTGTAGTGCCTGTTTGATATCTTTTGTACCAGAGAGGTCAAGAGTGCAATGTCAGCATTAATCAGTACAACCGATGCACCGCTCACTGTGCTGTAAAATCCTGGTGTCACATCAAACAAAGCAATGCTTGAGGTTTTACAAACTGTGTTTATAAGCTGATGTGCTCAGCATAGCTCAGCAAGTTGGTCAATAAAAAAGTATCATCAATATGAATGTTTATGTTACTATGTTGATGCCACAGTTTTGACTACAATTGCTCTTTGGTAGGGGTACCACCACCTGAAATCTCATCTAAGTAAGATTTTGTGTTGTGATTTCTACAACTGGTCCTGTCGCTCACACGTGACCTGATGTTGCTTTGCAGTGTTTTTATTTTTTATCTGACAGTAGAATAACTCACATTGTTTGGCTTGCAGATCTGCACCAGAGTCTGTTTAGGATGCGGGATGCTTGGCCACATGTAGGTAAATATCCTGTGGAATAAAAAGGAAAGAAACTTAGTGAAGGGAACTCACTACTCAGATTGTTCTGACAGAAAGTAGACGTCATACTTGTTTTTCCAGAGGATGATGATGATGATGATACTAAAGGTCACCACCAGCAGAGAGACCAGACACACTCCGACTTGGTATGGTTCCACCTGTACTCCACTGGTCTGCTTCTGGAGGTTTTCTTCAGGAAGGAGAACAACACAGATCATTACTGATATCAGTGTTTAAAAAAGGTTGTGCAGCAGGACTAGACTATTGTTCTTACCAGGGGTAAGGAAAGTGAACGTTTCACTCCACTCACTCCACGTGCCCTTAAAAATCTTTGGGAGTGTTCGCGCCCGCACTTTGACATAATACTTTGAGCCTTTTTTAAGGTATCCCATGTTGATATTTATGAAGTCCTGGGATGAGGTGTTCTGAATCTGTGGTCAGAGAGAAAAGAAAACATTTCAGTCATTGCAAAACATTGTATGATATTGTTGATGTAAAACAGTCTTTTTATGTTGAAGCACGTCCTCATACAAGATAGGACAAGTATTAAATTCCAGATGACCTGTAATGTAGCGCTGGTCCCTTTTGACTCTACTGGGACTACAGTTTTCAAAAGAAACAACATATTTTACACAATAAGGTTTAAAACTGGTGATTGGAACCATTAAATTATCAGGAGAGTGCTTAAAATTTATCATTGTGTGAGAAACTGTGAAAATCAATTTGACCTCGATTGGAACCAGGTGCTTTCTACCAGAGAAAAGGTAAGACGATGCTCTCAGATTTGTCTGCATTACAGTTAATATCACAGGAACTTCAGAGACTACTACTGGGCAAACCAAACACTGAAAGATTTACTCATTAGATTGTTTAACATTAAAAACAACCCACAATACAAGAGTCTCTCTAGGAGAAACTATGTCTGATGTTATAGCGAAAACCTGAAAGTCTTGAAGTAGAATGTGAGATTGCACTTCTGAGCTATACTTTTTAGATCACTGTACCATGATTTCCCCAGCTGTCTCGATCTGAAACTGGAATTCCTGGTTCTTCACTTTCAGGTAGTCCTTTTGGTACGGGATCTGAATCCAAATCTTAGCCTCGTTAGACTCTTCTTGGAAGGTGATGTTAAACACCTGAGGACTCATTGGTTTAACTGCAGGGACAGCACACAGAGAGAGGACAGTAATGATAGCAGCTTTGGGCATGCAGAATTCAAGACTTTTACATTTCTATACTGGAAAAAAGGAAATGAACATGAAGTCTGACAGGCAGTGCAGTGGTGACTCTTCACCAGGCAGCTACTGATGTTTAGAAGCATTTGTAAAGTCTGAAAATGTAACCAGATGACATGTTTACCTATGTTCTTCAGGTAGAGATTTTGTGAAATCCTGCCGCCACTCTTTAAGTGGACGGTCAGCCTGAGTTCCGACAAGGGCTTCAGGTCTGGGGAGCTGAATGTATCACTGTATGTCTCCATGCACTTCACCATTACGTTGCTGTCATAATGAAGGTAGCTGAACAGAAGAGCAGTGACCTGCATCAGTATCTGAATTTCCTCTGACATGCAGCACAGTACTGAACGTTATATCAAAGGTTTACCACAGGGTCATCCTCTCAATGCTGTCGCCTCCATCACCTCCACCCTCTTCATCATCCTCGTCATCATTTCTGCCTTCAAGCAGCTTGCAGGTCAAATTGCATCTTTTCATCATGATGTGAGACGTGCAGCTGATTCTGGGCTCTGAGATGAAAAACACTTTCAGACATTTCTCCACTTTTTGAGTATTACACTCTTGTCTTTTAACTTTTTTTTTTCTGTCAGTTAGCAGTATATATATCATATACTACCAAAGATGTCTAACCACAGCTGATTTGCAGCCCATGTGCCTTAAGCTGATTTAAGATTAAGCTTTACATACAACATGCCAACACAGACATGCAAACTACATCAAAAAACTTCCATGTCACTGATCAAATATTTGTCTTTATCATTAACACCAGTTTATGCTTTTATCTCTGAGTGTTTCAGATCTTTAAGAGTGAAAAAAGACTAAATAAATGTTGTTTTGCTTGTTCAAAGCCCCACTGACTGTTCCTGTGGTTAAGTATGTTGATTAAGTAGATTGTGGGTGATTTAATTTATGAAAATGTAAAACTTTGAATTTCATGGTGATGCCAGTTTATTATCTTCTGGTCCAATATCTTGCATCATGAACGCTGACTTGTTTAACCCAAACAGTGACATAGCATGAAAGGTGTGATAGACTATATCCAAATTGCTGAATTGATTTCTTTCTAATCAGAGGTTACTGAGAAACCATCACATAACTCAACAGCACACTGGAGTCCCTCCTGATACGCAGATAACTGCATCATCAGCATGATTTTGAAACCCTGCCTCTGCAGCTGCCTGTCACTACAGTATGAAGTGCTTTGAGAACATTTTTATTCCAATTTGTCACAGTATAAATATCTAATTCTCTTTGATTTTAGGGATGCAACACAAAAATAATTATTCTGTAGTAACTCGTTGAAGGAAAACTGACTGTGCATCAACTGCATAAAAATGAATACCGAATTTTCTTCAGTTTTTAATTATAAGACTAATTGGAAGCATTTAAGCAGGGGGGGGGGGGGGGTGCAGAGGTTAGCACTGACTACCTGTAGCAGCCTCTCACACTATGAAAGCTAAGTTAGGCTCCAGACCCCCCGCCCTCACTCTGGCAACCCCAGGACGTTAAACTGGGTCGCGAGAAAGGAGAAAACGCTGAGGCTGTAGATGTCTCTGTTTACCAAACACAATATGCTGCATGACAAAATCTTACCAGTGACTTGACATGTTGACCTTACAACCATGTTCAACACCACAACACTTTGAAGCTGCCAGCATGATTAAATCGTGTTATACAAGTTGTTAAAATAACCGCAACTTTTCTTCCTGACTTTGCCGTTATTTATAGTCACTGCTTTACTTCGCATTAACTGCCTGAACGCCGAACAGTGTCCTTGCTCACCTTAAATACGTGCATTTAACTTTATTCATACCATTGCTTATTATAAACTGCTTTTATGTGTTTTTACTGCTAAATGGATGGCTTACGTAGGGTGTTGCCAGTACACTAAAACTGCATGCACTAAGCAGAACCTCTAAACTGACAGCTATGTGTGAAGATTTAACCACAGGAGGAATTTTAAGCACCTGATCCAGTCCACCGCGGTGCAGAAACTGAACCGAGTGAAGCTCTGATGGAACAAAAAGCAGAGCATCAGCGCAGCCCCACGAGCACAGAGACGAAGCTGTGTTTACTCCCAACTGTCACGCTGATAACATCACTGCTTCTGATTTTGCTTGTGCCTACGAGCCGATGTGCACGAGAAGGCTGATTATTAAATCAATCCCGGATATCGAAAGCTGATGATGGGACTTAACAGGTGTCTCATTTTTCTTCCGAATTTGTGCCCCAAAGCTGAAGTGAGTGTCTCATAAACTCCTGAAATGATGATTATTCATTTGTTTTTGTCTTAAGAGATACAAATTGTTCACGCTTCTTCGAAATTAACGGTAACCACACTTGAGTGCAAAGTCATTTAAGGATTTTAAAGAGTCTCTTCATGAAGCTTTTTAATTTTGAGCCATTATGCTCAGGTAAGTGCTCCACAGGTGCAATAATTCATCTCAGATAATATGTGCTGCAAATATAGCCCCCATCAAAGATCCAAACTTTACATTTTCTAATATTTTTCTGTATTTGTATTTCCGTGAAAGATACTAATGTAAAAGAATCACCCCCAACATTCCTGTGCTAACCGCATGTTTTAAAATCTTCTTACCCATGTCGGGGTCTCCATCGCCGCTCTGAGCCTCACACACAGCTGGCAGCAGCAGCAGCATCACGGCGATCCTCCAGCCGAACTGCATCTCATCACCGAGTCTCCGTCCAGCTGCACACACGCTCACCTGCCGCTCTGCTCTTTCATAACCCGCCGTCACACCAGCTGAGAGCTTTTCTCGTCAGCAGGCTGGGAGAGAGGAAGGAGGAGTGGCTAGTCTGCAGAGGAAGGAGGAGGAGGAGGAGGCGGGGGCGATGCTGGGTAGTTGAGGTCTTACAGGACGCTCTGTAAATCAGAAAACATCCTTGATTTGGAGACTGCGGGGTCTGTGTGGTTAGAAGGCTGACGGACAGTTAACTCTCAGATGACAGATTATTAGGAACGTTCAGGGCTCAGTCACATGGACACAACAACATTTTTTGACACCAAATGAAATTAAGCCCACATAGACACATTTAGAGCAAACAAGTTTGAGTTCATTTATTTTTGAGCAAATGTAAAATAAAAAGCCGCAGATCAAAGAACAATTAATATTCCTTTACTTTATTGTCTCGGACAGGAGAAAATCATCTTAGATCAATCAACAAACATCACAAAAAACAACAAACAAACCAGACAACATCAAACAACTAATAGCATAATAAAAAGCTTAAAAAAACATTATAAAAAAAACACAAGGAAAAAAATACAATAAACAATCAGTGCTCAGTCTGGTGTAAAAGTATGCTGATCTGTAGAGACTCGGTCCCTCCACAGTTTAAGAGCAGAAACAGTGACAAGCTGATGTTTTAACCTGGACCTCGATCAGAACCGTCGCCCCATCAGACCTCTGACATCTGTGGGAGCGTGCAAGTTCAGAGAGCAGAGCAATGAGCGGGTGCAGAGTAATGACTGGAAAACAAGCAGAGAACTCTAAAAGTGACTGGAGGTGAAGAAGCAGTGTTTGGACCAGCTGCAGTCCTGAAAGTAACCACAGACTGACACCCGAGCAGCGACCACACCGCCTGAGATGAAGGTGTGAAGAAAGTGCTCAAAGTCGCTGATGGAGGAAAACAGCTTCTTCTTCACAAGCTCATTAAGGTGAAAGTTATTAATACATTCTTAGCATATATTTAAACCACGTTTCCCTCTGGTTACATTCACACATGCCAACTTTAGTCATCTAAAGACCCCCTGAGCAGACCCCCCCTCCCAAATCACTCCCCACCTACAAGCCTGCCCTCAGAAAGTCCCCATAAAGTCATACAACCAGAACTGTGGCCAGGTTCATGAAATCCATCCCACCTGTTCATGTGTGATCTCACTGACTGACAGACATAAAACATTCCTCCGCAGAGGGCTGAGACTTGCCCCAAAAACATGAAGAAATGAGCAACGCTGAAGTTAAGTCTTGAACATTCAGACTCACTCGTGATTTAATGAGCGATGGAGCTGATCTGGGGTCAGACAGATGCTGCAGCAGCTCGGTGATGATTCCAGGTCACTGTTTTTGTTGTGTTGGCAAGAGAATAACAGCAGAGATGGATGCATTTTTGCTGCTTTTAGAGTTCGTGTTCACCTTTAAACCAAAACATCAGCAACTCTATACAGGTGTGCCACGGGCAGGGGGATGGACACGGTATGGCACAAGTGTTTGTGTTATGTTGTATATTGACTTCAAATCAAATGTTCAGAGTGTCAAACTTGAGTGTCCTGGGAGGCGGAAAAGAGTGAAAACAGGAATTCTTTCGATAGTGGTGAGGCGATGTGGAGCTTTGTGTCTAAGGTTTGTTTTGGGGGTTTGTTATTCGTCCAGAGTTAGAGCTGACAAAAGCTGCACAGACTATAAACGTATCTGCTGTATAAATAAACTCAACGCGCCGGATGTAAAGAGCCAGAAGGTAAAAATAGCAGTTATCAGTCTGTGGGAAATGTTCTCTCTGCTGTGACCAGACTGTACACTTTTTATCTTTTGTAGCCATCTTTGTGCGCAGACCTGTTGTTTTCCAGGCTTGTGAGAGGGTGAAGTTTGTGCAGCTCTGAGCGAACCTTTGCCAAACAGCAACCATGGAGCTGAAAGTCTAACCAGTAACCTACAAACCACTTCCTGTCTACTCTGGTTTGTTTTCAAATGAGGCCAGCATCTGTTTTAGTTTACTACGATCTTCAAATTCAGAGGCAAGGTCGCCGATCACCCCGAACTTGGTCATATGTTAACGCGCCATTATTCACAGAAAAAATAAAGACATCAGCTTTGACGTCAGGAGTTCAGATTTCTGTCAGTTTGCAGTTTTGCTTCATTCCCCTCACACCAACAACTTCTCTGTTTCCCTAAATGAGTATTTAGTTTCTCTGCAGCCCGCAGCCTCAGCGTGGTTTGCTCTGTTTCCTTCTCAGCTACAGGGCCAGACGCACTGCATGTTTCAGGTCGCAACACAGGGCATGCTGGGAAAACTGTGGTGCAATACCTGCTGCCTCAACCTCTAATCTGTAGAGTCGACTGTATGAAGGCAGCAGGAACTGCACAAACACCGCAGTCGGAGGAGAAAAGGGGTTAAAGTTTGAAGCAGCACTGGTTTATTTTAAGCCTCCAAAGGCTTCAGCAGCACAACTCATGAGGTTCAAAATGCACAAAACTGGAAAAATCCAACACTAATGACTATTCAGAGAGGCTCAAGGAACACCAGCGGGGTTTAACCTCCACAACAACCAGCAAATCTGCAGTTTGAAGTTACAAAGTTGCAGGCATGGTGGGAGATGACAACTGTGCAACGAAGACACAAACTGCAAAAAGAAGACGCTTCACAAACCTCTTCAACCCTGAGCCGGAGAAACACTAAATGTAATCTTGCACTTGTGTTCGTTGCCTGGTTAAGTTTTGGCACCTAAACGAGTCACTCAACAACAGAAACAAGGTCACGGTTTGTGTTGTGATAGAACAGTTTCCTCTTTTTTCACGACTCGAGTATCCTGGTGCTGGCATGAAACAACATTCAAACTGAAATAAGTTTAGTTTGAAAATCATGTTGATTGCAGCAAAATACAAACGGGGAAAATGTATGTATGTATGTATGTATGATGGATCTCAACTCTGACTGAACTAACACTTCAGACTCAGTGTATTTCACAGTTTTGTGTATTTAACAACAAAATAAAAGTGCGCTAGACGGAAAATCACAGCTGTTCCATCGCTGAGCCATGAAAACTGTCATAGCTTCAAACAACCTCCCAGGGCAGCGGTGCGACCGTGGCCCCAACAGGAAAAAATACAGTTTGTTGGTAGTTTGATTTGATCAAAATCTTTGATCGTTTTTCCATCCCACAACAACAAACTTTATTTTATCAGGGCTTGTTGAAACTGTGAGCCACGTTTCTGACATCCGCTCACATCTGCCAGTGATGGAGAAGGAGAGGATGGCTGTCAACGGGGTGACCTGCAGTTAACATGACACCTTTGTTTGGGTGCCTACTCTCCTGTCAACAAGCAAAAATTACCTCAAAGCCACAAGCTATGCAACTTTATGCAGAAGATGATAGAAACTATCACAATGAAAAGGAAACACAACTTAAATCAAGACCAGGGAACTACTGACTGGGTGAGGCTGGGTGGAAGGTGGCTCCAACAGGGGTTTTACCCTGTTTGACTTGAATTTATTAAGGGGGGAAAGTATGGTAGGAGGTGACAGAGCACACGAGAGTATGACTCAGAGAAATGTGCTGCTCAATGGACGCAACCAATGATTAGAGCAAACACTGAACATGTTAAAAACTGAACATGTAGGAGAAGAAATCAGACTTTAACTTCCTTTAAAGATTTCTGGATTCATCTGCCTTCTAAAAATCTCCACGGGAGGGAGAACCTGCTCATTTAGCAAAGATAGTTAGCTGTTACGCTAATGTTATTTCATCTTTTTTGTCATTAAGTTAACATGTACAAGTGCTGTATTCATGTTGTATACAACATGAATACAGCACTTGTACAACATGAATACAGCACTTGTACAAGCTAGCCCATTTTTAGCCTAGCTGTTTATTATATATAATAAACAGCTAGGCTAAAAATGGGCTAGCTTCAGATGAGGCTAGCTGTGGCCACTGGTGTTGGGTTCTCAGCAGATATTTGGCTCCTAGTTTGTTGCACTGACTGTGTTTATATGCTATTTGTATTTGTGTATCATGAGGCAGTGGTGGGTGGAGATAACACCCGGTGGGTACGAAGGTGAGGTGTTGGTGGGGCGTCGAGCTTTCGAATGCATCTGTGGGTGGCAGCTGTGGTTAACGTGCAGTTTTCGGCTTTTAGGAGGCAACCTGGAGAAAATCATGGAAGGAAGAAGGAGATGGTGCGATCCTTCGACTGCAGCGACACAAGGCGGGGCAGTAGCAGCTGCCTGCACCTCCACAACGTTCATGGAGGTGAAGATTTAAGGAAGCTGCCGTGCTGAAAGAGCACAAGTCTTCAGTCTTAGGACGGTGCTGCGCTCTCTCTGCTGCACCTTATCTGGGAGAAGAAGCTCTCCCCCGCCCCCACCAAACCACACGCCTGAGGTTCCTATCTCCGCTCAGCATCGCAAAACATCTTCAGCTGTGGTTTCATGTGTTCAGTCGCCTCCCTCTGAGTTGCTGATGGGAATCTGATGAGCCACCTGTTTACGCTGAGTGTTGTGGTTCCAAATCCTGGGGGGTTCAAGATACTGGGAGCAGCGAAGGAGGGAACTCTGCATCACCCGCACGAACACAACATAGAGAGTGTATACGAAGAAGATAAGGATGTACACAGTCAGGCTGCTGCTCTGCCACACAACATCAACAGCAATGACACGTGAAAGATGGCTTCAGGTCTGAAAGCTTAACTTCAGGTTAAGCTGTTCTGCTTTCCTCCAACAGAACAGCTTTGCATGATCCACAGTCCTGGTTTAATTCGTACTGCTCCTTTATGCCGGCCTGTGTCCTGTGTCTTTAATCCTCACAGGGATTACCTTTACAGGTGGCACGTGACCTCTGACCTGTGACTTTATATATATATGTATGTATGCATGTATATAAACATGAGTATATAGGATAACAGCCTCCATTTAAAATGTGTACACATTGATAAGTCTAATTACTCTGTGACTGAATGTAAAACTGAACTGCCCCTGATTCAACCTAAGTTAACATGAGATTATGGTTTTCTTTTTATGACTGTTTCAACACACTAAATATAAATCTATAATATAAAGTCGTAATTTTAGTTAAAAGAAAAAAACTGCAAAGTAATTAGAGAATTCGCACTGTGCTGATTAGCTGTACCTGTATTAATATATGTCACTCACATATTCAAAATTTCACTTGTAATAGAAAAATATCACTTTTAATAAATCAGCATCTGGACAACAGAGTTGATTGAAAGCTAAATGATGCAACTGCGAACGTTAAATAGTTTAAAGCTGTTTTTGTTTGTAAAATGACAGAAATGGAAAGTCACAGACACGTATGTCCACCTAACAGATAAAATGAGGAAGTAAACTGCCTTTATAGACATTTAAAAACATACTTAACTCAGTACAACATCGTGTTATAAACAGCAGTTCAGATTCTGATTTAAACAACTTTATTTCCTTCTTTATTACATTTATTTTGAAAATCATCTTAAATATAAACTGTACTTTGTTCTGACATATAACCCTGTTTTCTTCATGCTTATCTAAGAGCCCAGAAGTACAAACACATGAGCTTATCAGTTTATTGTAGTTTGACTTTATCTTATTCTAATGATATAAAAACTGATCGTATGTTTCGGGAAATGTCAGCTTGCACACATGATTACTGCCGCTGATTAAAGTGTGTCTGAAACTTCAATAAAATTATAATAAAATCTTTGTGTTTTGTCATTTTGATCTAACCTTGGAGTGCAGTTTGCATCGAAGTGGAGGATAAACATGTAATAAAGAAGTTATCATGTCTAAACTGTACAGTTGTAAACATTAACAGACAAATGAAAACCTGAGCTGTCAGTGATGTGAGATATGTTCCTCACTGTTTTATTTAATATGTTAAAAGATGGATTTTTTCATCTTTAAAGTGTAAAAATTGAGGTGATGAACTTAAATAATACTTGCACAGATTATTTTCATATATGAACTTACCACAGCAAAATACCGTCACAGCAAAGACGACACTCAGGGGCCCATGTGAGGGGACCGTGGGCAGTTGACTGTGGCCCATATTGCCAAGAAAGGTAGAGAAATGTAGGGCACATTCGGTTCCCCTAGATATGTTTGTAATTTTTTTTTGCTGATTAGACTTTGTGTGCAATCGTAATTTAAGAAAATAATACTAATATCTTTCTGTTTTGTCACAGGTGCAGAGCCCAGATGTGCTCCACATTTCATGCTGCTGCACAGACGCTGAGCCCATCTGGTTCCCACAGCTCAGGTACATGACCAACATTTGCTTGTATGGTGCGTGGACCATAATGTTACTCAAAAAGGGGGAAAAAGCTACTTTTAGCCTCTCCCTTATTCACAGGGGGTTACTACATTGTTGGTTTGGCAGATTTTTACACCAGATGCACTTTAAACTGAATTTATTTGCCCTTCCAAACTCAGACCAGGGATTCTTTGTTTGACATTCAAATACATAAACCACTGTACTGTGGAGCATGCTCTCAAAAGAAGGGATGAAAAAAGGTTTTTTTTTAGTCTTTTTAGAAAATACAGTGCAGCCTAGAAGGGCACAATCCACACTTATTACATTTGGGCCCTAAAGTGGGCATGAGCTGTCAGCAATTTTGCCACTATGCACGGTCCATAGAAAACTATCATGGGATTCAGGGTTTTCTTTGGGCAGTCTATAGTGGGACAGCAATAGACTTGCTTAATAGTGTTCCAAAAGGGCAAAACTGCTACGGGTCCTACAAGGGTTTTCTGTGAGCACACCAAATGGGGTCCCAAAGGGCAAAACAGCTGTTCTGTGTAGTGACACCCACTTGGAGCACACATGGGCTATGTTGTTTTGTCCTGCCCAAACAGCTCCACAGTTCACCCACTGCCAATGCTGTGGGCCAGCACAGGCCCATAGCATTGGCAGTGGGTCCCATTAGGGCCTAACTGTAACATCTAGTGTTATCAGCAGCAGTTTACAAAGACATCAAATTAATAGTGAGGAGAAATGATCTTATCTGGTTCCAGGTTCTCACGTGGCCGATCACTGTCATAAAACTGATCAGATTTTATATAACCTCCATGATCATTAAAGCTTTCTGAGATTGTTTTTACTGAAGTAACCGCAGCTTTCAGATAAATGCAGAAACATGAACTGCTGAGAGGGTGAAAGCTGTAAAGAACAAACAAGTTAAAGTTAAAGCTGGGTGCTTTCTTTTTTCTGTTTCAAGTAATAAAAAAAACACCCTCCAGCGTGGCAGTATTACCTATTCTGAAGTGAAAAACGTTGGTCGCCAATCATCTCTAATAACTGACTGATTCATAAAGTTTCATGAAAAACTGAAAAAGGCCCAGAGTGGAAACAAACAGTTTGAAGTGTAGAAAAGTTTCATTTTACCCGCAAACATTTACTGAACTACCAGTGAATCTGTCGCTCTGATGAATGAAATGATGACACGAACCTCTGAGGCCTGTTTTCTCTGTGCTCTCTGTGGAAATGATGGCACCTGCATGTATAGGCGCCCCTGAGGAGGTCACTGACTGCAGGTCTGAGACACTAAACACTGCACGTTCAGGATGTCTTTCCCTTACATACACATACCTGCCTCCACATATACCTACAGAACGTACAGCTATTTATGTCTTTACACCTACACCCATACATGAAACCACAGTGTAAAATCTCATGGTGCTGAATTTGAGTGAAGCCACACCAAAATGAGTGAGTCTTTGAAGCCGGGGCTACAGCAGCCACATGAATGTCTCCTCCGTACAGCCTTGGTACAAACGCTGCTTCCTGCTGCTCCTCGTGTCTTGTTTGTGCTTTTTTCAGCCCGACTGCTTTTTTTTTCTTCGTCCTCATCACTTCGGTGCGTGTCAGCGTGAGTGTGAGTGCACAGCTAACAGTGAATTTCTGTAGAAAGGTGTTGCACGTTGTGCAAACAGGGTAGGGTTAGGCTTGTTTAGAAATGACTTGTCACCACATCCTTTTCCTCCCTCATAATTTGTCTTCATCCTTTTGAAAACAACAAGCAGCTGAAGTGAAACATGAGTGCAGTGAAACTCCTCCGAGTCACTGGGAGGATTTGCTGGGCAGAGGATGCTGACCGGACGAGCTCGCGTACAGGTGCAGGTTTCATTCAGCTGCAGGGAGATGCGCTGAAGGCCGCACGAAACTTTCTGTTTCTGCACCACAAACACTGAAATAACTGATGATTCACACAGACTGACAGACAAAAGAGGTCTGTCAGGAGGCTCTTACTAAAAGTTGATCAACTTTTTCATGAGGTCTGATTTAGCTGTAAATGCCCCGAGTGCTCCTCCCAGTGCACTGATACGCTGACCGTGTGTAACTCCTTAGTAATGAACATGATTTTATTAAATAAGACGTACCATAAAGCAAACCAACACAAAACCACAAACTGAAAACAGCAGCAGTCCAACACCGCATCCTCTCAACAAGGCTTCTGGAATAGATATACAAGTATGCAGAGGCCCATTTTCAGCAGCTGTCACTCCAGTAACACATTAACTAATGCAAGCTAGCATGTTACAAGACTCAGTGATAATTAGAAAACAGTAAGTTAATGATGATTACAAAAGCATAGATACCTGCAGAATCAGCCCCTGTGGGTTTGACTGAAGCCTAAAAAACGAGACTGTTCCGAGTTCCTGATCCGAGAAACGAAACTCTATCTGTGAAATTACTACAAAAAGAAAAAGAAAACAAAAAGCAGAAAGGGGATTTCATGCACTGGTATGTGTTCCTCCCTCCAGAGAAACTGGCAAACCAGATCCACCTGACACTGCATTCCTGCTTTTGCCTCCACTACAAGCACGAACTGAGTCCACACATGAGTTTGTGGTTTCAGTGCACTCTCAGGGCATTTCACGATACAGTCTCAACTTCTTATCTATTGTTTCATCTTCTTGGATATAAACTTTGATCTATGTGTTTGGTCTCATCTCTCCCACCAGAGACCACAGTCCACCACACACATCACAGATTTTCATTCTTCCTATTATTTCTCATTAAAAACTGCTTGGTTAAGTGTAGACAGAGCTCATAGTTTGGCTTAAAATACAGCCGCTGATGTTTCTTTTAAACCTCTACTTTATTGGTTGCCATGGTGATGGGTCACCGCTGAAAAACATAGGCCTACGCGCTGCCAATGCCTCATATTGCTCTTGCTGAACAACGTTACTTACAAAATAGAAAAAAATTGTTTCCATGACAATAATAATTGTTAATGATTTCAGATTATTTCTAGATTCAGATCAACTCCAAGAATTACTCACATGCAAATTTCCACCTTCAGGATATTTTCATGTAAATTACTTTTAGTGTAAACTTAACCAATCATGAACAACCTCCGTTCTTTTCATGCTACTCCTGCCATTAGGACACAAGGAATGTCAACCATGTGACGTCTTAATAAACAATAACCTGAATTCTAAACACTAAACCTGTGCTATTATAATACAGATTTGTTTTCTTTAGTAATCAGTTTTCCTGAATCTTGGTCAAAGGACCAAAAATGAAAAAATTTCATTCCTTCAAACTGAAAATAATTTCTTATTCAAAGATCACCTCCACCAAAGGTAGTGTAGAAAAGGGGAACTCAGTGGACTCAGTGGAAGTCCGTCATTTAAAACTAAAAACCTTTATATAACAAACTGCTTTCAGTGCATTTTTATACTGTTTCTTCCCATGAGTGATGTCAAGGTGCCTGTGTTCAGTTCTCCTTCACAGTCTGTGGTTAAAATCCAGGGTTTGTCAACCCGCTCATCCTCCTCCACCTCATGGCAATTTAACAACTTGTGAGATTTAAAAGAAAAACACCTTTATATAAATAAAGTTCATGTCCAGAGTAAAAGCATCTGTAAGCTGCTGTTTTTATTATATGTTATGATAATAATACAGCTGATGTATTTGTATTATCCTGTTGAATGCAAGACTGTAGAGGATAAATGTTCTGATGTTTTTATTGTTAACCCTTTTGAGCCCACAGGTGCATCCACGCTCCGATTTGCGTAACTACTTTAAAACTTATTTGTTTTTGCAAAATAAACTGGGGGAGTTGTACTTACATATCAGTCATTCCACTTATCCCAGGTCGGGGTTTCCTTCCACTGATGGCTTTGTAAAAACCACGTAAAGACCGCTTGCAAAAACAAAAAAATTAAAACCTTTTTCCAGGTAACAAGACAATCCTAATTACCAAATCTAATTTTGGGTTGTCTGCCTGCATCCCAAATTTAACTAAAGTTACCGTCAAACGTAGTAACAGAAGACTCTGGACTGTGGCCAGCTCCACATGTCAATCCAAAAGGAGCGCAGCGATTCATAATAGAAAAACAAGTGATCCAAACTTTCAGTGTTATTTTCACAGAATGTACATGTGTTCACATCCAGGTTAAATTTCAGTCTTAGGAATTCATTGGTTGGATAAATCTCATTTTTGACTTTAAAATTAACCTCTTTTGTTTTAGGGGGAAGGGGAAGTGAAATATGCTATCTCTGTGTTGCCTTAACCTTCATGGCCTCAAATTCTTTAGAATATAATTTCTTTTAACCGGGTTAGGATAGATTTAATTTATTAACATATTTCTGATCGCCTTGTTTGTAAACCTGCTGTCAACAAAGTCAGCACCGGCTATGCAGAGCGGCGTCAGTCCAGGAGAAATTTCAGAGTGCACAATATCTTCTTTAATCATTGATCTCAAAGGGACTGGGATGGCTGTAGCTAGTGTATTATAACTCGTAGGGACACTCATGCAGAGCTAGTATCTCACATGTTTTTATATTCAGCTGTTGACCTGAAGCTTTGGAGAAGTGGTTGATCACCTGTAAGGCTAAAGGAATCTGGTCCAATCTGGTATCATCTGCCAGCTGACTTATTATTATTAGTTGACCCATACTATTTAACCCGTCAGTGTGACTGTTTTTAATCTGAATAGATAAGAGCTCAGCATGATAAACAGAAGTGGTGAGCTGCTGCGGCCCTGCCTTATTCCTCTAGTAACCTCAAACCTCTGACAGGTGCCATGTTCCAGCAAAACAGAGCTGTTGATAGAATTATAGCATCCCTTTCACACTGATAAATTCTTCTCCAAAACCAAAAGACTGCAGGGCTTTTAATATGAACTTATGTTCAACTGACTCAAATGCTTTTTTAAAAACCTCAAAACAGGATGTATCCCCTCTCTTGGATTATGTCGCTGTAATCAAGGAGAAAAGCAGCCTAATATTATCAATTAGTCTTCCTTTCAAAAAACCTGACTGTCTTTCACTAATTATGTTTGAGATGCCTTTCTTCAGCCTCTCAGCTACAGCCCCTAACAGGATCTTATAATCAGTGTTTAGTAAGGTGATTGTCTTAAATTGTCTAAAATTCTTCTGTTTTTACCAGAATCTGTGTAATTAACTCTTGTTTCATACTTGGCATCAGTTCTTTCTTTTCTATAGCTCCTTTTAACGCACCAAATGGCAAGGTTCTTAAGTCCTTCCAGAAGAACTGATAAAAATTAGCAGTGAGTCCATCTGTCCCTGGAGACTTGTTTAAAGCCATTTTAATGACCACTGAATCCAATTCCTCAGTTGTAAGCTCAGAGTCACACAAATATTTAAATGGTTTGTCAATATGTCAATACACGGCACGAGACTGAATCTTATTACAGAACCCGTCAGCATCAGCTGAATATTCTGGGACAACTTGGAATAGAAAGTAAAGACTTCAATCTCTCTGAAATCTTTGCATTCAGTCCCATTTATCAGTAGGCTTGTAATTACATTTCTCTGATGTCTACTTTTCTCCAGCTCACTAAAATATGATTTTTTTTCACCTGCCTCAGTCCATTTGACTCTCAATCTAAAAAGCAACCTGGGCCTCCTCAAGGCAAAGATCATCTAATCTAGTCTGTACCTCCATCAGTTTATTTTTCTCCTGCATGTTCCGTTTTTTTTACTACAACACTGAGCTATTTCCCAAAGTAAATTACTTTCATAGTCGTGTTTTTTCCCATTTAGTTCTTTGCAGAATTTTATAGTAAATTCTCTGATCCTGAATTTAACAAATATCTTCATTAGGTTTAAACCACAGATAACTCTTAACTCCAGGATTCACATGTCTCTAAATGTCTATGAAATTATTATCACAAGCAAAGTTCACAGCAATGTTATTCTGCTGCCTCCTTCCTAAGCGAGGAGGCCATCTGTCCATCCATTCATCTGGTGTCATGTTCCAGTCTCCTCATACTACAGTATAATCTGTGGGGTACATAACTTTAAACTCTCAAATCACATTTGTTAAGTTTTCCAATAGACTTTTGACCTCATTATTGTGACTATAATGATTTTTGACAATTAGAAATAAACCTTTACTCTTCAAAACTATTTTTGGGTGATGTCTATGCTTTTCTGTGTAGTTCCTGATGCTCAGAACTTAAACTGCACTGTTTGAAATGGTTTATTTTGCTGCACATGCTGATTTTTTGCAAATTGTGCACAATAATATTTATTTTCATTTTTGCTGCAGTTTACAAAAATTAGTGTATCTCGAAAATGAAACTATGAAGACACTCAAAATAAATTTCCTGTGGTTGGAAATTTTGTGCAACTTGTTTTGAGGGATAAACCTCCAAAATTTCTGTAACAAAAATAATCTGTAAAAACAACATAAAAATAACAATTTTCATTTTCTTTGTAGTTTATTGCGTTTTTTAGAATTTTATGTAGTTACTATGGACTTAATGTATACATATTATAAAAAGTTAGGATAGAGCGGTTGTATTGATGAATAGGAACTTGAAATGCTCTAAAAAATACAGCATGTAAAAATGCAAAGGCTCAGGTGGACTTGTTCTCAGGGCAGCTGAAGTTAAACAGGACACAACTGGTGAGTTTGTTGAGGAGACTGTTGTAAGTTATGCACTCTTAGAACAGACGTGTCAGATTTGACACAACAAGCTTGGTTTTAAAATGTTAAAATAAATGCTTATTATTTTAACACGTCCATTATACATGTGTGGATTATGATGACTTGTCTTTCCACACACAGTGAATGAATGGTTAAAGCAACAGTGGGACAGTCACAGTAAAAGCTGCAGGTAACTGATGATAAATAAAGTGCAGGCTCAGTTCTCCAGGTAGAGGAAAATGGTTTGAAACTCTTGTTGCAGTTTCAAGATGGAGTTTGTTTCAATGTTTTTTTTCCAGCTTTCATAATATTATATTTGGTTTTTGTCAAGCTTTAAAATAAAGAAGAAGAAACCAAAACTAAAGACACTTCCTCTAGTTTTATATTTAACTTTAAGTGCATATTATTATTTTGGGTAGTTTCCAGTTTTTTAAAATTCAGTTTAAATTCTGTTGCACAATTGTTTAGTTTTGTTTTAGGTCATTATGATAAAACCTGAACAAACTAAAGATGGTGAATATATTTTATTAAATACGACTGTTTAATTAAAAATATTCACTCTTTTGCCCAACAGTGACTCAGTGTTTTATTAAGCCTGCAGTCACAGTGTGTGGGTAAGAGTGTGAAACAGATCAGTGGGCGTCCTGTGAAGCTTTGAGCCACCTGAGCGACAGGTAAACCACGGACGACCTCGCAGGCCGACAGCTGGCACAACTGACAGCGAGCTGCTGTGGGAAGCAAACCAAACCCTCGTTCACAGAGCTGCTCTTCTTCTTCTCTGCCAACAGTCAGTGCAGACTGTGGGGAGGGAGACATTTTTATAGTATTTATTCACTTAGAGATCAGAAACATTAGAGAACGTTGTAGTTTTAATTCAGGGTGATAAATCTTATTTTCCTTCAACATCAGTGACATGTCGAGCACCAAAGTGCCTCATCGTCAGACTGTGTTTGAAAACTGGGTTTGATTTTTCTCCAGTTTGAAGAAACTTTGTGATTGTTGAAGATGAATATGATGAAATTTGATTCTTAAGGTTGAAGAATAACAGTTATTTGAGGATAACGTTAAGTTAAATGCACTGAACGGGTTTATTAATGAGGTTTCATTTTAGTCATGTTTATACTTTGCAGGTTCATTTTATATTCAGTGTTTTTCATTCTGACTAATTCAGAAAGTATTTTTGGAAGAACACGTCAGGTGAAGCATTTGTGATGCTCAAATCTCTGTGTTGGTTCATTTGTTTGACCAGTTTGTAGCTTTTCTGCAACACTTTAAGGTAAACATTTCTTCAGAAATCAGACACCAGGCAACTATGTGCAGACATGTGCTGCTCTCAGATGTTTGGAATCACTTGTAAAGAATTTTTCTTCCTTTAATATTTTCTCTGAAGACAGCACACTGAGAAGTTTGTTTGGCTGCTTTAGACATGAAAGATTAATGAACTGACATCAGGCTGCTTTTGTGTCTCTTGTTTGGGGAAATCCAGATTAAATTTGCATTTAATCACCATTTCATTGGATTTTGATTGAAAATTAAAAATAACAGAAATGTCCCTGAAATGTTTGTAATTTGTAAAAGTTCTCTGCACATTAAAAACCTGTCAGACTTTCATTTTTAGTGATGAGCTTATTGCTGTGACTGCAGTATTGAAGTCTGAACTGAAGTTTACACCTAAGCCTACAAAGTGCATTTAGCAGTTTCATATTCTCAAACATTTTGTTTTTCATTTATGCTTCAGCAGTTTCAGACTGGCACTATAAGCAGTGAGACATCAACAAACACACCTGTAAACATGCTCCAGCTGTGACTTTGGGGCAGAAACAAGGGGCTCTGCTCTCTGAATGATCAGAGCAGCTACAAGTGCGTAAACTTGGTTAAACTCCCATCAGCTTCAGCTAAACTGTGGAAATAACGTTTATATTTTTTTGCCAGAAATGTTTCAATAAGAAATTTCATTTCATAAACAAAGAAGACGCTAACAGAACATCAGCAAGACTTCAATTCCAAAATATATTCTTTGAGTTACAGTGATTGACTCCGTTTCATCCAGACTCAAACATCTGAAACTGAAGAGCTTTACTGCAGAATAAAACCAAACATTCAGTTACGTGTGAAGTCAGCACAAAAACATCCAGTTTACGGTTTTTGTATTATGAATGACCTGAATTATTAAACTGGTGCACAGCAGGTTTGCAGTGAAACTCTTCACATGTTAAACTTCATTTTATTACATTTGCACTTCATAAAAAGATGAAGATGAACGGCATCCAACAGAACATCATCAGCATAGAATGGCACGTGGGTTTGGAGGAAAAGGAAAAATGTGAGGGTGTGATGGTTTGCAGTGTTATCTTGTGCATGTTTAGTATTTTACCTAGTAGTGTTTCCACGTGTGGTGCAAAAGAGAGAAACAGAAGAACAGAAACAGTAAAAAAATAACTTCCCACAGAAATAAACGACATTACAGAGAGACGAAGTGGAAGTCCTGCACAGACTCTGAGAGGAGATCAGAAAAAGTGTTGATTTGCGTTTTACAGGCTGCTCTGCACCAGCTGAGTGAACAACAAGGTTTTCCAGAAGTCAGGGGGAGAACAACCTACCTGCTCTTTAGCTCATTAACTGCTATCACACTGCCAGCAGCTGTTATTAAAAACTACACCGTCTCATTTTCATCGCTTCATTTATTCGTCTACATTTGAACATCTTTCCGTCTTTAAATGCAAAAAAACAAGATTCACGTCTCTGCACCAGCCAACCTGAATAACCCTGACGTGTCCCAGCAGTTAGTTTCATCTTAAACATTTGCTTTCGTTTGCAGCATTATTTTATCATTTTGTTTTTTTAATTGGCCAAACGATCACAGGAAGACAGATCTGATAACTTCTGATACGTTTGGGATCCTCCACAGCTGACTGTGTATTAGGAGCAGCTGAGAGTCACATGATGACACATGACTGGAGGAGCAGGAGTGAATATGAGATTAAATAACTGTTAACAGCTTAGTTTTAGTTTAGTGTAATTTTAGAGTTTAAAGGTGTCGTTATATCAGTACAGAAGCAGATAATCAGCCTTTTAATGCTACTGAATAACTAAATAAATAAATACGACCCACAACCTTCAAGGCTCAAAGGAAGTAAAGAGTCTACAGAAATCAACCTGTTACTGCTGACACAGCCAACCAATCTCATGCAATTTTGAGCCTGAACTTTTAAATGCTGAATATTGTCAGTTATTCGGGTCACTGATGTTTGTCTGCGCTTTAAATCTTCAGAAACCTTCACGCACATCTAAAAAATCTTGTTTTTCTTCTGAGTCTAAATGATCCCTCTGAACCTTCCTCCTGACCTTCTTCATCCTTCTGCAAACCTTTCTGCTCCTTCTGTTAGATTCTGTGTTTCTTTATCTACTCAAACAGCAGCACAGTTTACTGTCAGAGAAGAACAACTGTGATGTGGACTCCACAGACTGGACTTCTGCAGGTTTTTTTCAGAAACGTGGAGGATTTACTTCAGAGAGACGTGAGGAGATGAACTTGTTCGGCAGAAAGGCAGACGTGCTGCTCTCAGGAAGACATGGAGACAGAAACAATGATCAATAAGAGGTGTCAGGCAGCAGACGCTGCTGGGAAACAGTCAGATTAAAAGCAGGTCATCAGACTCTGACGAGGAAGTCGATGTTAAGCGAGGCAGGAATGTGCAGCATCTCCAGGCTGAGGGCAGACGGCGAGTAAGGGAAGAGGACCGGGAAAGTGTGTTTGGTATCCAAGAGAAGCTGAGGAGGGTCATTCCTCTCCTGAAGGCGATTCTGGACACACAGAGACAGAGAGAAGTCAAACATGAGGCTGACATCACTGGTCCCGTAGAGGCAAAGTATTCATACAAAAAACCCAAAAAGAACCGACATCAGAAACCCGTTTATATTTCATGCTTTTGCTGTGTA
Source organism: Pundamilia nyererei (assembly GCF_000239375.1). NCBI lineage: Eukaryota > Metazoa > Chordata > Actinopteri > Cichliformes > Cichlidae > Pundamilia > Pundamilia nyererei. Next base: position 691,618 of record NW_005187622.1, on the reverse strand, counting down.
ATGTTGCACACAGCTGAAATGACTGAATGCAGACAAACAGAAACCTTCTAGTTTCTGGAGGCCGTGGCTCCTGCTTACTTTCCTGTTCCAGGACAGTTTGTGACCTGGATTCATGAACTTTGTTCTACTGCTGCCGTGTTACCGGCAGCAGGACCAAGGCAGCTGAAAGCAATTCAGCTGTTTATAGTTGTGCAACCTTTAACCTCCTAAGACCCGAACTCTTTCATGGCATGATTTTTAATTTCTCTTTGTCATTTTGGCTGATTGGGACCTGATGAAAGTAAAAACAAAGAATTACCAGATTTATTTATTTATTTATACCAGATTTTTGTTTCTGAGAAAAATGAGATAGAACAGTGGCAGTATAATGTCCTCATAAGTGGATATCAGGACCTTGTGGAGCAAGATTTAGTACTTTGGTCTAGACAACCCAAAATGTGCAGTCCACGTATGTGGACGTCCGGTCCTAGGAGGTTAAATTTGCTCTTAACGCCAAACAGTTTCAGTTTATCCGAAGACAGCAACATGGTTTTTCGCAGAATTTACATTATTGGATATGTTTACGCATGTATGTTACGTATGTTTACACTTGCCTCATCAGACCGACCGTGGGCATTTTATAGGATTCGTGTAAGATATCAGATTTTCCTGAAAACTGCTGGGAGCTCCTGGTTTTGTTTAGCAATGCAGGGTTTTCCCAAATATCTACATTGGATGTGGGCAGTACAAAGTTAAAGAGACACTTTGGTGGTGTTTAAAAAAAAAAGGCTCTGTATGAGCACCTCTGCTTTTACTTCTGTTTTCTACCAAAGTGAATTATTTCCAAAGCAGAATAAGAAGCACAGAAGCAAAAATAATTCTGCAGTTCTGTTTTTAAATGACCTGATTGGTTCAGATCTTCAGATTTGGCACCAGCAGCATGAGGTGTTAAATTTTCTAACATCACATCTGCTGTAAACGGATCTGATATTCAGATTCCACCTTTTATGCTTCAAAATTTTACATTTGTTCTTTTCATGTCCCAAAGGAATCCTCCCTCTGGTGTTTGGTAGAGGTATAAGCAGCTAAACAGTCTGTGTGATTCACACCTGAATGTTTCTGATGAAGGACACAGTGACTCGTTCTTCAAACTCGTTCAGAGGCGTGTAGAGGTTCAGGATTTTCACGATCTGCAGGAGACAGCAGGTTAACATCCTGTCATTATCTGATCGGGAGTGTTATCGATCGCCTGCTCGGGTTCAGATGAGCTGAGCGTACCTGCTGCATGGTGAGCGCGGTGCACAGCGCACAGATGGCCTCGGCGTCCTGCGACGTTTTCTTCTTGACCTGCAGCAGCTGTGCAGCCTGAATGATCGGCTCCAGAGTAGCTGCAGCTTTACTCTGATACAAGTTATTTCCTCTGAGCCACTCCTCCAACTGACTGGTGTTGTACCTGTACACACACACACACACACACACACACACACACACACACACACACACACACACACACACAC
>NW_005187622.1:665886-690054 GCF_000239375.1 Pundamilia nyererei | reverse complement strand
TGGGGTTGATGGGAGACCCACAGAGTTCAGGCATACAAGGTTTTGGCGATGTGACGTTAAAGCCAACCTCCATCTCTCTGTGCGATCTTTCTCCTGAATCTGAACACTAACAACAAACCAGCACATTATGTAACAAGTTATGGTCAATGCTCTTCTTCTACCAGTGCTTCTTTGATTTCTTGTTCTTTCTTGTCGCCCCAGAAAAATCCAGATTATTATTGTAATAATTTCACTTCTTAAGTTTTTTAAATTATTTTGGACAGAGCGCAACCTAAAACTCAATTTAAGCTTTCATGATATGAATAGAATAGAAAATCATCATAAACTTGATGATGTTCTATTCCAGCCTTTCTATTCAACTGACAGTCATGTTGGATTGAGGTGATGTGTTTTTGTGTACGGCATGAAAAAGCCAAAAAGGGCAGCCTGTAGTGATGGAACAGCTGGCTGAGCTCAGCGAGCTGTGAATTAACTTGTGACCTGTTTGGGATTATCGTTAGGGTTGTTGATAAAAATGAGTCATTAACACAGCTGAAGCTATCTGCACCATTCATCTCTAGAACTTGTAACTAACGAGGGAAGAACGTACTTTCATTTAACTTGCAAAGAAATTTTCACTGGATTCTAATTCAATGAAATACCTGCAATATAAAGTATAAAGACAAAATTATAAAATATATATGGTACATAGTTCACAGATTTTAGTAAATTTGTTTTGCATTGTAATGGAGTACAAACTACAAAGTTGAGCTTGTGGGTGTCGGCTGCAGGTTTAGTACCTGAGCTGCATGCCGGTGCTCCAGGAGCAGACGTCCTTGCGCAGCAACAGGTTGTTAAGGGTAACAGCGTTGATGCAGTGGAAGAGCTGCCGGACCGCCTGACCTATGATCTCAGGGTCCAGACCGTGGTCTCGCATGATGTTGTGGAACTGCCCCAGCTGCTTGATCAGGGCCTGCAGGGTGTAGCTGGTGGGGCCGTCGGCGTCCATGTCCATGCTGGACGAACGGTTCCTGTAGCCCATCGGCTTCACGCCTGCCAGGCTGGGGATGCTCTCGCTCTCCAACATGGCCGACACTGGATGGCAAAACAGAAACCAGAAAAGGAGTTCAGACATACAAAGAAGAACGTTTATAGAACAGATGGGAAGGTACAGACCTACACCAGTTACACAGCAACAAAATGATCTAGAAAAACACAGGATGGTGCTATACAGACTTAGTTCCTCCAACGCTTGTTGTTTTGTTCTCCAGTCACTTTGTGGTTTTGGCTTTTCTCCATTTAGACTCCAGAGTTTTCAGATCTTCAATGAGGTTGCAGCTCCAGGTACGTTGAGGCAGTCTTGAGCAGCACTTTGCTGCCGAAGTTGCTCACTTTGATCTAAACCATGAATCCATGTTTGCTGTTAGCTACTTCAATTCAGTTTTACTTTGCTCACTCCAAGAACATCCAGCTGATTGTGGTTGAATTCCTGCAGCAGCTCAGAGACTCTTTTGCTTTGGTGGAGAGTATGCATTCGCCAAAAAAAAAAAAACCCCTCCAAAACTCATCTTTCATCAAGCTCTGGACCGTCTCTTAGGTTTAGTCTTCGGGTCAAATCGAAGACTAAACCCAACTCATCTGTCCACTGATAACCGTCCTGCAGCTCTGAGGGGATTTTTTAGCCTGCCTTTACTCTGTTCGACTTAAAGACTTCTGGTAGATAAAAATACCTTTAATAACGATGAAGTTCACACTGACCACAGCTCTGTGGTTGCTGTGGTAACCACTGTGCACAGTCCGATAGCAGAAAGTCACATGATGACTCATATGGGGACGAAATGAGTCAGCTGCTACCTCAGAGTGACGTAGTTTCTGAAAAAAATTCCCCAAGTGTTCAACAGAAACTCAACGAAAACTCAAACCAGCACAAAACAGGAGAAGAGTGGGACTAGAAGATTTCACCATGGGGTTGTTGTGATAACCTGCTTCTTCCTCATGTTATGACACTTGACCAAACACTACAAATGACCGCATTTATCATTTAGTTTAGCATCTAAATAATGCTTCGGTTCCGTTTCGTGCTGCTCTCATTACACAATGATGGTTTTGCTGGACGGTAAACCCCATTTTATTTTTCTGTATAATTGTAACAGGACTTCTTGGGCGGCCCTCAGCTCCTTTGATGATGCGGTTACAGCAGTGAGTTAAAATAAGTAGTTCAGCTCTGAATTGAGAACACAGAAATGTTTCCTTGGACAGAATTTGGTTTGGTTGCACCATCAACCTTTGCATTAATGTTTTGGCTGACAGCAGATGAAACAGCAGCTACTAGTGTGGCTCATATCTAAAATGTCACTGCAACAGAGAGCAATGATCTGTGAAAGCCAAACATCTTTGACAGCCACTCACTGACACGCTGCATGTTTTAGAAGACTGAAAGTGATGTCTGCAGATTCGGGTTGTGGTTAAGTCACTCAGTTTTTCATATTTAACAACAGAGATGAGGCTTAATGACACAGCTGTCCTTGTCATCATTTTATCCTGTTGGCTCCAGAAGTCTTTATTTTCACTTCTTTTTTCATTTACCACCAGACTTCTGTCCATCTGGTTTAAACACACTAACGGATGGTTTTGTCAGCTGTTTTCAGCACAAACATGTTTGTGTTTCTCATAAAGGGACTCAGGAGGAAAGTACCTCTTTCCCCACAAATGACTCTATACCCACTTCTGTCGGTATGTCAAGCAGCTGACTTTCTCAAGGAACAGAGTTACATCACCTGAACACACAGTCAGCAAAGTCCAGCATGTTTTCATTTTGTCAACGACTCACGCAGAAATTAAAATGCAATTTTCCATTTTAAACGTGCACAATTTTACAACCCTGGTGAAAAAAAAGGTCAAACAATATATTACTAGCTTCCACATCCTTAAAGAAAACAAACGCAGGGTTTTCAGATTAAAGATTAAAATTCTCACAGACAGGTTAAACATCCCAAACATGTAGTAGAAAAATGTGAAATAACTCTTCAAGAATTTTGTAAATGAATCTGCTGCAACAGGAGAAAGGCCATATCTCGAACAGTTTCTAATCTCTTTCTCCTGGCTGGATATTTATCCTTCTAGAAATCTGACTGATGAATGCAACTCATATTGTTCAGGACATTTGACCATCCAGCAAGAGAGGAGCTTTGCAAAGTTTTCTATAAGGTCCCGAGCTCTTTATTTTTAACTATGCTGAAATAACACACCAAGCTGAACGAGAGGCACTAATTAGAAAACCACATAAATATTTCTTTAAGCAAAATATAACCAATGCATCGTGTGCATCTTGCAATTAAATGCATCAAACCACAAAATTCTCCTTTTTGGTGTTTCAGGCAAACTCACCGATCATGGGTTGAATGATGCCTTCTGCCACTTTGATGAGTTGCTGGTAGATCTGGATGGAGAGATCGCTCAACACCTGTCTGTACTCAGCCAGGTCAAAGTTCTTCAGACAGTGCTCGTTCTGTTTGGGCGTGTTCTGTGTCATAAATGCCTGATAAAGAAGATGTCAGGATGTGAGAGTGGATAATCGCTGCTTCTGTCTGCTCATTCATTACAGATATCGATCAGGTCCTCACCTCCTCACCGCTGTATTGCTTCAGACAGTGAAGCAGTCGGCTGGTGTTGGCCAACCAGAAGGATGTCATCTCAAAGTCATCGTTGTTCTTCTGCAGAATGAATAAAAGGACTTTCAAAATAAAAGAACCTGTGTGTGGAATCAGACAGGTGGGCTGTGGCACCAACCTTGAGGACCTTCTTGATTGCGTTGATGGTGGAGGTAAGCAGAGACTCCACCTTCTGGTCATCATTGATGTAGTCAGCGTGGCGGATGCACATGAAGAGGATGTAAGCTGGCAGACAGGGCACCGTACCAGACACGTTGTTGGGGCGGATGTCTGAAATCACATGTTTGTAACCATGCAATGGGTGAAAAAACTCTGGTTTTATTATCCTGAGGACATGCATCCTGCTGTTCGTCTTGTCATCACATATTTTCAACTTCACCTCCAGCTCAACTTTAGTGACAGTAAAGCCGTCACTGTGAGGAACGTTGGGGAGCTACAGAAACAGCTGGAAACCAGACAGCTTCTTGTGTTGCTTTTTCTAACTACCAAATGCCCGATTTAATAAATATTTAAGTTAGAATATTTGTTCAGAGCTTCCGTTCTAACTTCTGAAAGCTGTGGGAGAAATCTTATCCAGCATGCGCTTTGAACAAACGCAGTCTGAGGTGGATGGGAATACCTCACCCACAATATGAAACCTCATGTAAGATAGAAAAACCACATGAAGCTGGGGCGATGTTCTTACCATTGATCAGGGTCTTGACCAGCAGCGCCTCGTTCTCCTTGTTGTACTCCAGCATCCCCTCAAAGTCCTTCTCCTTCCTCTGGACGGTCACCTGACGTATCAGCTCAGGTTTGGACCTGCTGCTCTGAGCTGCTGCTTGAGCAGCTGAAAAACAGACACATGGACACACACACACACTTAGCCTCTGACCATCAGGTGCAGCTCTACAGAGCAGCTTCCTGTTCTCCTGTTACCTTCCAGCTCCTGGACCTTCTTCATGTAGATCTTGAGCTGCTTCTTCAGCTTCCTCTCGTTCTTCTCCAGCTTCTCCACCAGCTCTTTGAGATCCTGCAGGAAGACACAGAGCAGCGTCAGAAAACAGAAAACAGGCATCAGGAAGGGAGTCCGGCAGCAGCGGCTGCTGCAGTATTGCTCACCAGGTTGTCATTGGTGAGCCGCGTGATCTCCTGCTGGACGCTGTACTCCACCTGAGCCTCTGGAGACAGAGACATCATGTAGCTGAGCTTTTCCTGCTTATCCTCGATGTCACCCTTCAGCAGCTCGATCTGAGTGTGAAGGGCCTCCAGCTCGTCTTTGTGCTGCCTGGACTGAGTCTGCAGCTGAGCCTCCAGCAGCCTGGCAGGACCGGGAGGACCAGAGTGTTACTGACAGACACCGAAAACAACAAAACACCAAAACAAACAAAAACACAGCAAAACACCGCACAGACAGATCAGTGGTGATACAGCCAATGTGTGAAACATCCTCTGAGGACTAAGACACATTTTCATTAACCTTCCCGTGAAGTAACATCACACTGAAGGTTCATGATGAAGGTTTACTTTGTTTGTTTTATTTTAGAAGTAATAATTTTATGATTTTTGCTCTAAAAGTTGCTGAGTCAGCACTGACACGTGAATGTGTGACTCACTGAGTTAATACTGATGTTTGTGTATTTTAAATTAATGGTGTCCTCTTCTTCAGGCTGCATGAATATTAAACTGCATATGATTCATCAGCAACTCTCAAACATATAAAGAGAATATTGAGGATAATCGTCGCCTTAAGCTGAACCATCACAGCTGCTTTCTGGGCTCATAAACAAACTTCAAATCCAGATTGAGTTCACATGGCGGATTTTACTTAGGAGCTGAGAGCATCCTCATATTTCACACACTGGGTGTAACAGCGGCTCTTCACGAACAGACTGAGGTCCAGAACATTACAGAGATGATTTTTTTGAAATGAAAGGAAGCAGAGGAAATGAGCAAACAGAAACCTGGCCACTTGTTTGAGGCCCTGGTAAGCCAAGCCCAGCTCTCCGTCTTCATTCAGGTAACACCAGTCCTGATGGTTACTGGTGTCCAGCAGCAGCAGGCAGAGGACACAGAGAAGCAGATAAAAGCAGCATGTGAGGAGCAACGCAGCGAACAGAGAGGAGGGAGAGCAGCAGAAAGGTTAGTCGCTACATAAACAAGAGAAAAACCACAACTTCAGCTGCTGCCACTAAAACACTGTTAGAGCTACACTCGTTATTTGTGATGATCACAGCCCTGTGTTTTGGTGGATCCTATGAAAAAGGAACGGCACAAAGGTGTTTTATTTTAACCCAAATCACAATCACTTCTGTGGGACTGATTTTGGGGTTTTTTTGCACTTTGAAAATGTAACACGTGCACACGAGGAGATATCAGACCAAAGACTGAAATCAAAAATGGGGAAATTCATTTCTAGAAACACAACTGAACAGATTTGATGTGACTAAGCGAGATGAAGTGCAGTGAGACGGTGCTGGTTCAGCAGGAGTGTCTATGATGTCTTCTGAAGCTACATTTCTCCTATATTGGCTTCCCCTCATTGGCTCCCTGTTTAATCCAAAACTCAATATTGCTCACATACAAGGCTTTAAATAATCAGGCCCCATCTTCTCTTAATGACCTTGTAGTACCATTAGAGCACCTCGCTCTCACACTGCAGGCTTACTTGTTGTTCCTAGAGTATTTAACAGTTTTCCTCTTCAATGGAACCCACTTCCATAGAAGAGCTCAGATCAGCAGTGATCATGCTCGACATGAAGTCAGATCAGTTTTGTTTTCTCGGAGTTTGTGAAATTTCAAGTTGTCAGAACAACCGTCCTTCTAGAGACAGCAGGGGAGCTGGATGTGGCCCAGATGTGCAGAAGGAGCCGAATTTAAACCAGCTGTTGGTTATTTTGTTTGTTGTCTTCTTTTGTTTGTTTCTGTTTTGTGGTTTTGTTTCTGTGTTCAGAGGTAAGGAGCTACCCGCTGATCGTTATGTAGGTTTGGGAAAAGCCTCAAAGTCTTGTGAGACTCTCAAACTGGACATTAAAAATGAGTAGAGACTGAAAATGTGTGAAGGAAACAGAAATGTGATCTGTTGAAGCTTCAGCACAGCTGACAGAAGTGAATGACACGAAGTCTGCGACAGACAGTCCGCGTGTCCGGCAATCTGTCGCTCTGAAATCTGATTTAAAGTCTCAGAAAGTTTCAATTAGCAGGATCATTCATTAGAGAAGAAAAGAAGGATTTTTAATCAAATACTTGAGAACAGCCAGAGCAAAGTACAAAGAGTGCATTCAAAGCCTTTTGTGTCAACAACTAAAGAGGAGATCAGCTGACGTGACCTGTATAGAGGATCTCTTCTGCCCAAATACCTCACTGTGGTAAAGCTGGCTGGTTTCGGTTCTTTAGTCACTTACTTTTTGGACTCACACAGTCCATGGTAAGCTTTGAGCGCCTCCTCTTTGTCCACAGGCTCTTTGCTGTTGTTCACCACAGGAGTAGAATCAGTTTCCTGCTCAGACACAGAAAGAGCATGTCACATCACCAAACAACAGCTCACTGACCTCATTTTAATATCACTCTAACACACAGACAGTTGACACATGAACACGATAAATTCATATACATCCTCAGCCCTCTGACTCATCCACTGCACTGCAGACTGTGCGTTTATCTGAAAGCAGTGGCAGCAGGTGAAAGACTTCATCAAGAAAAATGTCTAAAGCAGAATCCAGCCCGTTGCTGCAGCCTCGTGGGAAGTGTTCTCTCACATTTTCAATCACTGAGCCAACTGTTACTGAGCCTAATTATCGGTAATATTAAAACATAACCTCACTTCATAAATAAAAGTCTTAAAATCCTCCCTTTGAGCTGAAACTCCATTTTCTGTTGGAATCGGGCTGGACAGCGCTTCCCATCGAACCTTGAGGCCGCAAAGCCTGTTTATACTCATGTCTGTATGTGGAAGTAGGTCGAACAGTGGCAGTGAGTACACCACTGTGCAATATGAGTTAAATATCAAATGATTCAATATTGCATCACTTTGCAGTGACCTCATTACTTTTGAACAAGGAGGAAATAAGCAGATTTCCACCTCTGTGAAGCTGAAAATCCTCTTCTGTTACTACCTAAGGGCAAACCACACGGTTTGTCTTTGTTGTAATAGTAATAATAAAGATAATGATAGTTTCCTTTAAAAGAACCTTCTGTCACAAAAATCGTATTCTTTGACAAGAGATGACCGTGTATGAGAGCTGTAATCACAAACAGAAACACCACAGAAAGAAATTGTCTTGGCTGCCTTTTAAAATGCTTAAACTGACCTCGCAGCCAAAGCTTATTTCACTTTTCTAGACATGCAGACACGCTGCCAACACAAAGCTGAGCTTCTACACTGATAATGTGTTTTACCAGAGAGAACACGTGAAGCTTTGCTCCACCTATAGTGTGTGGAGTAGCATGATGAATAACAAATACAAATCTGGCCTCCTCATAAGGATTAGAACTTTGTTAATGCGATACCGTTGTGTTCAGGCTCAGGATATTCTCGTTCTTCTCCTGCAGCTGGGCCGCGCTCACAATCTGCGTCCTGAGGATGAGGACTTCCTCCTTGCGAGCATCCAACTCCTCATTGGCTGATTTAAGCTGGCTCAGCAGCAGGTTGTAGCTGTCCTGTAGCTCATTGGATGAGCCGTTCTGTGAGGCTCGCTCAGCGACCGTCTTCCTCAGCTCATTCAAGTCGTTCTTCAGTTTCTTGTTCTCCGATTCCAGCTCTTGCCTCTGCAGAGACACAAAGTTCACCGTTTAAGTTTTAGACGTTGATTTGTTACACACTAGCTTCATCTGAAAGGACAGAGAAGAAGTCCTGATGCCATGAAATGGTTTCAGTTTTGTACCTTGAGATTATTGTAGGCCAGATCAGCCGTCTCCTGCTCAGAAGTGGAGGGCCTTGACTGAGAGCCCTAAAATGAAGGAAGCACAAAGAAAAATATCAAAACCTGATTCATTTCCTGCAGATAAAAACTCAGAGGAAACAGCTGAGCCCCTCTGACAAATCCTTGCTCAGTCACCTTTCGCTTGGCCAGCTCCTCCATCTTCTCCACTGTGAGCTGCAGTTTCTTCCTCTCCTGCTCCAGCTCTCGGACTCTCTTCTGCAGCTTCATGAATAGACTAATATCCATAGCGGCCTTGTCTATCCCCATCTCCTGCAGACCAGCATGATCAGAGCTAGCATTTAACACACATCTCTGAACACTGAATCATCCAATTGTACTCTTCATGAAGTGACTCAGATTTAAAACCAATGTTTTTCTTTCATTCAGATCACATCAGCTTAAAAGAATAACTGGATATCCTGCAGCAACACATTTGAACAAACTTGCATGCACTTCTGGAGAATCTATAATCACACTTCACCCACATCATTACTGATTTAAATCCTGTTAGTTAAACGTCACTGTGTTGAACAGTTTTTCCTTCTCTGGCTCTTTACTTGTGTGATCTGATGCCTGCTCTGTGCAGACAAAGTACAAACTGACTCACGTCCACCAGCTGAATGGAGTCCTCGGTGTCTCCAATCTCTGAGGTGGAGACAGACGGGTAATTAGAGTCCGACTCCAGGCTGCTCTGATTGGACGGATTCCTCGTGTGGCCAGGCTGGAACTGCAGGATGACAGGAGGAAGAAAGTCACCACAGACGTACTAAAGTCGCTGATATAAAAGGGGAAAATATAGACTGAAGGTCTAGGAAGAAAAACTAGAATAAACCATAAACTTTTAGAAAACTTCAGAAGTTCTCAGATATAAAAATTCTGAGAACATCTGAGTTCAGATGCTGCGACGATTGTGTCGTAGAGCTGTAGGTTTTTAAGTCCGTTTCAACTCTAACCTTTCCCGATGCCTTCATCCTTCTGGTACTAACAGTTTTCTTACTGATAAGATCAGACTGCAAAGGACACCTCGATTAGTTTATCCACTACATCTGTGCAGGGATCAACCTTACAGTGTTCTCATTGCAATTTAACACTTTTACTTAACAAAATATTTTTTCTTTTCATAATGGTGTTATTAGAGTGTTCTCATGAAGCCTTTAGGTCCCAGGATATTTTTCTGAATGAAACAAAAACTGAATATGATCAGTTAGATCTCCACAGATGTGAGCACCGAACTGAACAACATCCAGCTCTCTGCTTCAAACACACTCGGAAGAACTGTGAAATATCAGCCTTTTTTTTGTTTGAAAGAAAGAAAAAGATATTTTCACTTCTCCCAATTCAGAACTCTAAACCAGAGAATGACTAAAGGACTGCACCATGACCTGGAGTTCATTGTTGCCCTCCAAATATAAACGTCAGTGTGTGAGTGTGTTTGTGATGACGTCTCTCTGAGGTCAGGAGGTCACCTTGTTGAGCGACATCTCCTCCTTCAGGTTGTCATATCTCTGCTCCAGCCTGGAGAACTCTTTGAGGAGGTTCTGGTAGCGCTCCCTCTCCTTATCCAGCTCCGACTGCAGAGACACACTGCTCACTTCCTCTGAAACACACACACATCCATCAATGAACGGCAGCTTTCAGTGAGTAAAGCTGTAAACTCTTCACAGCCTGCTTCACTTCAAAAGAAGCTAAAAAAAAGTTCCCAAACATGAAGGTGCTAAATTCACGTCGATGATAAAGCTCTGAACTGTAACTGAATGTTCTAATTGTGCTTGCTTTAAGTTCTATAAATGCTCCATAAGAAGATACACTTAAACACTTTCCATTTAAAACCAGGAAGGAAAAGTCCATCACCAGGACACAGCAGGTCCATCACGAGAACACGCTGAGCTGTGGAGCTTCCTGTGGTTTCAGCAGTAATCGCTCCACTTGGATAAAAACAAACAAAACTAAATAACTAAGTAAATAAATTTGATGCGTCTCCAGTCTGGTTTGTTTTTCCTGCACTGCTCGCTGCCACCAGGCTGAAATAATGTGTGTGTGTGTAATTATACATCTTTGTGAGGACCAAAAATTTGACTGTTACTATACTTGTCGTGTCGGGCATTTTTGAGACTCAAAATGTGGTTTTAGTCTCAGGGTTACAGTTAAGTTTGGGCTAACCATAACCTGGGTTAGTCATTCATTTTTTGATGGTTAGGGAAAGAATTTTTGTCAATTAGATGTCCTCACTAAGACTTACAAGGCAAGGTGTGTGTGTGTGTGTGTGTGTGTGTGTGTGTTATAGTCATCTTTTAGTCTCTGAAACTTTTCGATTTTATTCTGCTTCCAGTCGGACTTTGACTGAATTCACCTTCGTTCCTACTTCCTGTTTCCATTGGCCACTGAGAAGCAAGCCTGTAGGAAGGCATCAATAAATCATTGTTCGCAGCTTAAAGACAATCACAGAGGAAAAGTGACTCACTCGGTCTGACTCGTGTTTCCTGTTGCAGACAGAGAGACTCTTGTGTGAGTGTGTCGCTTGCACGTATGCTCGCACACATCTTAATCCAGGTGTGTTTTCCAGGTAACCTACCTTCTGTGCTCTTTGAGTGCTGCAGGATGCGTCGGTTCATTTCCTCCTTCTCGCTCTTCAGCAGGGAGTTTTCTCTCTCCAGCTCATCCACCCTCTGAAACACACACACACACACACACACACACACACACACACACACACACACACACACACACACACGTCGCTGTGTGCCGGTTTTACAACAGTAACACTGAATCAGTTTAAACACCTCTGATGAGTCAAAGCTGGAACAGCGAGCACACTGAAATCCCACCGAGGAAACTTTTCTGCAGTGAATACTTTTACTTTTAATACTCGAAGTAATATTTTCTGATCATATTCCTATAATTTGACTTTCACTGCAGGACATTTTCTTGATGAGAGTATTTTTACTGTGCAGTATGAGCACTTTTACTGCAGCAAAGCCTCTGAATTCAAAATCCTGCTCCTCACATACAAGGTCTTAAATAATCAGGCCCCATCTTATCTCAATGACCTTGTAGTACCATATCACCCTATTAGAGCACTTCGCTCTTGCTCTGCAGGCCTACTTGTTGTTCCTAGAGTATTTAAAAGTAGAATGGGAGGCAGAGCCTTCAGTTTTCAGGCCCCTCTTCTATGGAACCAACTTCCAGTTTGGATTCAGGAGACAGACACTATCTCTACTTTTAAGATTAGGCTTAAAACTTTCCTTTTTGCTAAAGCATATAGTTAGGGCTGGACCAGGTGACCCTGAATCCTCCCTTAGTTATGCTGCAATAGACATAGGCTGCCAGGGATTCCCATGATGCATTGAGTTTTTCCTTTCCAGTCACCTTTCTCACTCACTACGTGTTAATAGACCTCTCTGCATTAAATCATATCTGTTATTAACCTCTGTCTCTCTTCCACAGCATGTCTTTATCCTGTCTTCCTTCTCTCACCCCAACCGGTCGCAGCAGATGGCCGCCCCTCCCTGAGCCTGGTTCTTCCGGAGGTTTCTTCCTGTTAAAAGGGAGTTTTTCCTTCCCACTGTCGCCAAAGTGCTTGCTCATAGGGGGTCATATGATTGTTGGATTTTTCTCTGTATCTATGAAGCGCCTTGAGGCGACTTTTGTTGTGATTTGGCGCTATATAAATAAATTTGAATTGAATTGAAAATAGCCGGACAGGACGTGTGCTGTGTCTGTCGGTCTGTCTCCCTCGCCCACCTGTGTGAGGTCCATCTTCTCGTTGATATGCTCCTCCTCCATCTTGTTCCTCAGGGCATGCGCCTCCTCCAGCTCCTTCCTCAAGTGCTCCAGCTCTTCCTCCAGCGACCTCACCTGGCCTCCGTCCTCCTGCTCACTGCGCAGCAGCTCCAGCTGCTTCTGCAGCTTGTTCACTTCTGAGCCCAGCGAGGTGTTTACCGTCTGTAGCTGCTCGTTCTGAGTGCGGAGCTCTTTGGACTGAAGCAGGTGAAGCAGCAGTGAGGTTATCATGTACATCACAGCCTTTGTTACAAAGTAATGTGCACTGGTCCAATACTTCATCATAACTCATATTTATTGTTGCTAATCAACGACTTAGACCTGGATCGTTATATCCTATTCATCAACATGTTTGCTGCACACAGGAGCTCACACGTGATGATTATTAAAGGATTATAGTAGAAAAAGAAAAATAATTGTATTTAACAGACTTTTCTCCTGTGTGCTGATTTTAGATTTAATTATTTAATAAGCTCTTTACCCAAAATAACTTCACTGGAATCATGTGAATCTGCTTCTGCTCATCTTTTTGCATAGTTTTAAAACATGATTCAGAGCATCTGACATTAGTCCGCATGACTGTTCACAGACAAAAAAAATACAAGTAAAAAGCATTTTAAAGCAGTATCACTGCACAGGAGAGGACATGAGTGGAAACATTATGTTCGAGATGTTTGGAGAAACGCTGTCTGTGTGTAGTCACGTAAACATAACGTCACAGATCGACTCTGATCTATAGGTTTAATTAAACAGGTGCAGTTTGTGAACTTGCACCTACACTTGCTTGTCACTAGGGGGAGATGTGGTGTACTCTGATATACTGTCCACTGAAGACACTTAACAGATCTTAGAGGAAGCTGGTGTTGGGTGGGACAGTTCAAAGTCTTATAAAAACCCACTTTTGTATCATCAATACACATTTCTGTTTATCTACCATCTCTTCACTCCGACGACCTAAACTAAAATGACCTTTATGCACCCCATGTTCACATTATTACAGAAGCAGCGTGGACACCAACTCCTGAAGCTGCTGCTCAGCTAAACCTTTAGAAGACTGAATATTATCAAATAGGACGACCTCCATTTTAATACAACTCGGCATGTTTTATTGTGTGTAATTAACAGACTAGCTTCAGAATAAAAACACGCTTGTTGGCGTACCTGGTCGTCCATTTTCCTCTGCAGCTGAACGATCTTGTTCTCCATGCCCGTGTTGAGCTTCTTCAGGTGCTCGGCAGAGCGAGCTTCGATCTTCAGCTGCTTCAGCTGCCGTTTGGCGTGCATGCGTCTGAAGGCGCACTGGATGGTGATGGCAGCGTTGCGTGCTCGTCTAAACTGCTTCCTCTGCATCCAGCCGCGTACATTCTTCTGGATGATCATCGCCTTGTGATGCAGCAGGAACTGTAGAAGCAGATGTAGGAGATGGTTGGAGGACTAACAGCACGCACAGACACACAAATCCATTCACTCAGAGCGTCCGCCTGACCACATTCCTCCTTTAACTTTGTTTCCAGTTTAATGAGACATCAAAAACTGAGCCGCGTCTTCCCAAAGAATCGGCTTTAAGACTCGAAGTTCATACAGAGTAAAGAACGGGACAGAAAGTCCAACGATTACATAACAAACACATAAATTTATGAACACATGTCCCAGCTCCATTCAGGGGTTTCCTGTAAAGAGGAACTTCTCTTTCATCCACAGCTGCTTCATGAGGCACTTAAAAGCTGCATGTTTAACACTTAACATCCATGTTTGTAGGAGCAGATTTTCATATTTCTGCTCACGGCTTCATGAAAACTTCAGTAAAGTTAGACTCAGTGTTTAATGAAGCTGTTTTTATTTTATGCAGATTTCTGTCTCTGTGCTTGTTTATTTGCTTTTTTTTTTTAACACTGCAGTTTTGTCGCTGCTAACACCGAGCAGTGATGGCGGCTGTACCTCTTGGTAAATCCTGCGGGTGAACATCCCTTTGGCGTACGCCTGGATGGTGACCACTGCGCGTCTCACTCTCAGAAACTCGCGTCTCTCTCTCACCATGCGGCACTGCTTCTGACAGATGATGGCCGCTCGTGTCTGACGCAGGAAGTCAGCGTACCTGCAGGACGAACATTCATTAACATCACTACATGATTCGCTGCAATGTGACCTTAAACATGGCGGCGGTGAAGTTTCAATTTCTGATTGGCTGACACAAAGAACTTGAAAATAAAGAAGCATGGATTAATTTGATCTTTACACAGTAAATTAAAACAGTTTAATTCTGGATGATCATTAATTATATCGGCTGATTGAAGTTTAGCTCATTTTCTAGCCTCTTCACTGAATCACTCACAGAGTTCCTGGTGTGGGCTCACCTGCGGGCCATGTATCCTCGGCCGTATCTCTGCAGAGTGACGGCCATCTTGCGGATCTTGCGGTATCGGATCCTCTGCAACCAGCCTCGAACCGTCTTCTGGATCTTGATGCAGGCCGAGCGGAACCTGTCAGTCCGGAGCTTCTCCAAGTACGCAACCTGACCCGCTCGGAAGAAGATCTTTGTCTTTCCAAACTGGAACATGTCAGGCTCCTGAAAGACGGATTTAAACGAGGGTGAGGCCGATTAAATCAGAGTAATTACCAAATAAATAAATGTGTGAGACATGTGGAAGCACACACGAAAGAATCCCTCTACATGAAATGCAGACAAGTTTAATGACATTTTCGTTAAAGTTGACCTAAAAATTTGGTGTGCAAAATGTGAATAAAAGCTTTACAAACAACAAATTATTAAGCGTTGAAACAGAAAGTTTATGTTATATTTAAACTTACAGGCTCATTTTTATTTAGGTAGAAGTAATGTGTTTCCCACCTTGATCAGCGTCTCCAGCAGGTTTTTACACACCAGCTTCTTGTCTGCTGTCGTCATGTCTGATTTCTTCATCAGGACTCGATACCTGTTGAAGAAATCTGGGTATGTCCACCTGGAGGAGCGACACACAACACATGCGGGCATCAGTTCTGTGAACTGTGATTTCACTTCACGTCGTGTTGGTTAAACTGTCAAAAGCAAGAGTTCTGTTTCTCGTTCGCATGACTGGTTATTAGATTTCAGATCATTATGGCGGCACAGACTTCTCCTCAGGCCTCGAGGAAATGGAGCAGACAGACAAGCAGAGAGCTGCTGGATTTTCCTACCGCTCTGACCATGAAACTTAAACCAGGTGAGGGGTCACATGATTGAATGACAGCTGAGCTGGACTCACCTGGACGGATACCCGGCCGCGCTGATCCGGATCGTCTCCAGGACTCCACAGGCTCTGAGTTGCTGCACCGCTCGCCGCGAGTCAAACCTGCAAAACAAGAAACGCGTCAACCCTCCCAAAACAGAACGATTTTAAGTCCCGCAGCCCAAACTCTTCCTCTCACCTCATCCTCTTCATCGGGACGGCAGCAGAGTCAGCTCACAGCAGACTGAGTGAGTTGGTCAGCTGAGAGCCGAGTGGGAGTCAGACATGTGACTGAGGCGCTTTATTTAATTTCCCCGCGCTGACACAGAGCGGTTTGTGCTGAGCAGCATCAGCAGACACAAACACGATGACAGCTGACAACTGAACTTAGCTGAAAATGTTCACAGAAATGTGATTGTTTTCAGAAAAATAATAATAACACGGCTGTTTGTAGTCGGTCTGAATCCTAAAAATGAATCCTGTCATTACTCAAATATAAACCAACATCGGCACAGTGCACAGAAGAACCTATTTTAAGATTAAGTGGAGAGGATTAACAGACTGCTACTACTTCTTCATCATCTACTATTACTACTACTTCTAGTAACAATAATAAGAATCTTTTGATGTAAACTATGCAGCATTAAGTTTGCGAATTAATTTGAACTGATGGACATCTTTTAAGTAAATTTGCATGTTTATTGTGAGGCACACGTGTTGTTCCTGGTGTGTTTGTGACTTGTAGGAAAACGTGCTTTAGGGGGAATCCCTTTGGTGTAAACATTCTGCGGCGCTGCTCGCTGTGACGGCCGTTAGTGAAACATTTATTTTTGAAGTGAGCTGTTGTGGAAGAATGCGGCTCGCTGCGTTTGGAGAGAGAGGAGCGGTTTGGCTACTGGTTTGGTTCGGGCTGTTTTTTGGGTTTGTTTTTTTTTTTTGCTTGAATAAATAAAAATTTAGTTGGAAGTGGATCCTGTTTGAGCAGGTCGATGTTCTCACGCCCATGCAGAACCTGTTCGTCATGACCTCTGTGATATCAGACCTGCTCGTCCTGTTGGGCTGCGCCACAATGAACTCGTCAGCATTTTGAACTGACTCAGCGTGTACAACCTCAGATCACTTCCTTTGATTCAAATAGAAAACGAGACGAGCTGACTCACGAGAAGGCCTCTTTGAAGTCGTTGGGTTTGATGCAGCGCACGTAGTGAGGAGTCGTAGCATTCAGGGTGTCCATGAGCAGATGCAGAGACGTCCGGAACTAAAAACACAGAAATGTGTGAGAACAGCAGCAGGAAGCACCACAATGCTCCTGAAAGTCCTGCAGAGCTCACCTGATGCCCCACCGTCTTCCTGTGCTCTTTGTTCGGAGCTTTGGGAACCGTCTTCAGCGCTCGGACATTCACTCTGGCAGACTTTGCAGGGGTCACGTCGTCTTTGTCACTAAACAGGTCGGCGACGAGCTGAAACTGAGGGGAAGAAAAAAAAAGGAAAGAAAAGGAGGTCAAAGAAATGTGACATGCATAATCTTAAGATTCAGGTTCACCAGTTCATCAGAAACAAGCAAATTGAATTCCTGCTACACTAACAAACCCAGATAAAAGTCAAATAAACCAGCAGGAAGGACAAAATGATTATTTGTCATCACAAATTACAAAAATGTGCAAAATGTGCAGCTTAAACAGATGACGCGGAGCTGGAGTCTCTGATCTCACAGGAAGAAAGTCCTGGTTCTGGTTCGTACCTGGCTGGCCTTCAGGATGTTGATCTGCTCCTCGTAGACGGTGTCTCTGTTCTTTTCCAGGAAGCCATCACACTGATACTCCACCTGCAGAGAGGGCAAGCTGAGCGTCAACCATCAGATGAAGATGAGCAGACGGACTCAGACTGTAAACTCACAAACCAACGCAAAACGCATATCTAGATATTTCATAGTGATCATGATCAAGGCTTTATTTAGTCATTCTAAGCTTGACTGTAAGTGTGAAAGGAGACCTGCCCAGGGTGTATGCTGTCATGTATTTTAAAATACACCCTATTAGCCAAAAGGACCTTAATACGATTTCTCCAATTCTAGATCTGTCCAAGTGATGTAAATATGAAACTTTTCAATGTTTTTATAATGTGATAAACAGCTGGACCACAGCCTGAGGAGACTGTTTAAGGAATCCGCGTTCCTGTGAAGTGAAACCCTGAGGACATGAGAAGGACTCTTTTTAATACCCTCTGCAGGGGGTGAACGTCCTCGGCTTTAATCTGTCAGTGGAGACAACTCTGCCTTCAGATGATCACTTTCATTCATTTCCGCCCCCAGACTCTGGAAACTTTAAAGCTGACCTATTCTGCTTATTTTCAGCTCTGTTTTTCACTCTCGCTGACATCCTGTGAAGTTCTGTAAAACCAGTAAAAAGATCGGGTTTCCTCTGAGAGTACAGTGTTTGGATACTCAAACTCTGAACCTCATCAAACAGCTGGTGGAGGAGTCCTTGGCTCACCTTATCAGCGAAGTGTATGATAATGAAGGAGATGTTGGACATGCGAGGTTTCTGGAAGTGAGCGCTGCTGGAGTGCTTATTGTAGAGCTTCTGGGCCCAGTTCTGATCCGTCCCCTTTGGCACCTGAAACACAAACAGATTACACAACAGCTCATGGAGGAGATCTATTCAGGCTACCTGAGCGCTGAATTACACATTTACTTCCTCCTCCAGTGCTGTCCCACATTATCATCATAACTTCAAAGACAGAGAGAGGATGAATAAATCATCAGCTCTGATCTGAGAGATTTACACCAGATAAACACACAGATAAGCACCAGAGAGGTGCAAGAAAGTGCAGCACTCAGCAGAGTTTCCGACACTCAGTCTAAACACGGCAGCAGCTCGGGAAAACTGGAGCAGATATGAACCCCATTTCATCACAGCCCTAAGAGTTAGGGCCCGAGGATCATCAAACTCTAAATATTACAGGAAAGTTCTCCATCTTACATTTTCCACACAACCCATTAAAAAGGACAAAGTGTTTGCAAGCGCTCAAAAAAATAAGGCAAGAATAAGATTATAAGCAGATGTCTCACGTCTGTGGAAAAACGTTGTTTTTATGAGTGATGAGCTCAAACTTTCAATCTAAACAAAGCATATTTGATACATGAAACTAAGTTTCCGATTCCAGGACACGAAAATGAAGCCAGCATTGACGCCAAAAACCGCACATCCTCCAGTGTCCACTGGAAGCTCCAAAAGTGAACAGAAATCAACAGTTTTGATCGCTACGACTTATTTTTTAATAATAATAATAATAATAATAATAATAATAATAATAATAATAATAAATTGCATTTATATAACTTTTTTTCGAGACACTCAAAGCGCTTTACAATGCCACTATTCATTTACTCTCACATTCACACACTGGTGGAGGCAGCTACAGTTGTAGCCACAGCTGTCCTGGGGCAGACTGACAGAAGCGAGGCTGCCATTTCACACCATCGGCCCCTCTGGCCATCACCAGTAGCTGGTAGGTGAAGTGTCTTGCCCAAGGACACAACGACCGAGACTGTCCGAGCCGGGGCTCGAACCGGCAACCTTCAGATTACAAGGCGAACTGCCAACTCTTGAGTCACGATCGCCCTTTTTCTCCTTCATAACAACTTTACAGGGAAATGGATGGGTGGAAATGGTTGGTTCATTTATAACTCACCTGTTTAAAGTTTGCACTATTAAACGCTGTCTGTAGTCGTTAGCTGTCTGTTATTCTTCACCTCAGCTAAATAGTCTCTGAACTGGACCTCTGGATTGTTTTTGTGCTGTTGGAGAGTTTTTGAAGAAGTTTGAACTCTTTATCGCTCTAGCACAAATGGTAACAGAGTTAAGGTGACTTAAAGAGCCTGTATAAAACAGGCCAGCTACCAGGTGACGGTTTAAAAATAATTATCGGATCATTAATATGTAAGGAAGTCTGAAATTCAGTTCATGTGAGCGTAGCTCTAGGATTTCATTATTTACCGGCATTTGTGGATGCAACAACCAAGCTAGCAAGCTAGCTAGCATTAGCTTATAACTTAACATTTCCTTCTGGCTCCAAAAACCCGTTAATAGTGCCTTAATCCCCACGAGGTATCGAAACGGCATGTTTCACAAAAGTGCTTAGACAGTGTAAAATGCTGGATGGATAAACATTTTCTCAGCTTAATGAAGAAAATACTGAAATTCTTGTTTGTGCTCCGGAAAAGCATACAGCTCTAATACTGGACCCCTGATCTTGGTCCATTAGCCTTTTATGCCAAGTCTTCCATCAGGAATCCTCAGGGTAAATTTTGACTCTGGTTTTACTTCAGATGGTCACGTTCAGTCATTCATGTTTTTATCACTTAGTACTACTACTACCACTACAATATGTCCTAAGTAGTATTATCTCACAAGCAAAACTGGAAACTGTTATTCATGCTTTTGTTTTTTCAAGGTTGGATTACTTTAACTCATTATTCACCTGCTTAAACAAAGCATCACTGGAACATCTGAACATCTGTACAGAACACTGCTGCCAGACTTCTGACCAAACCACCAAAGTTTTGTCACGTCACACTGCTACTCGTCCAGCTCCAAAGTACGCGTTAAGATCTTGGTTCTCACTTATAGGGCTCTGAATGGTCAAGCACCAGCATACATCAAATAACTTTTACACCTGTATGTCTAGCAGGTCCCTAAGGTCATGTGACCAAAGCCTGCAGGTCGTACCATGTACAAGGTTGAAAACGGAAAGCGACAGAGCTCAAAAGCAGCACCTGGACTCTGGAAGGTTCTCCCCTTTAGTTTGAGTCTGCAGACTCTGTTGAGCTGGTTAAAAAGCAAAGCAAAAAACTCATCTTTTTAAAATGGTTACTTTTTTTTTGTTCAGCATCCAAAGACAACTTTGAAGGCTTTCCTTGATTCCATCCTTTAGTAGAGTCAACACAGCAGTTTTGCGTTCTTTTTGTGTTATGGTTTTATTGGTTTTGGAGAAAAGAACTTTAATGTCAAAATCACAAAAATATAATGTGTGTGACGGTCAGTCTTACTTTACACTCCTCGTCCAGCAGGTCCAGGATGCCGAGCCGAGCCTCGATCAGGTCGATACACGGCTGGTTATCAGCAAAATCGATCAGAGTCCAGGGGATCTGCTCCTTCATGTACTCCTCCTGCTCCAGCTTGAACACATGCTGAGGACGTAGGAGGATAACAGTTTGAATCAGTGAAATCCTGAGAGGTGTGGCAATTTACATTAAAGTTCATCAGAAAACTCACAGAGTTGAACTGCTGCTGGAGTTTCTCGTTGGCATAGTTGATGCAGAACTGCTCAAAGCTGTTCACCTCAAACGTCTCAAACCTGATGAAAAACCACAGACACCTTCTTATCCAGGTCAACAAAACAAACAACAGCAGGTGAAGCAGGTGGTTAGACGCAGGGCTTCGTACCCGTAGATGTCAAGGACTCCGATGAAGGAGTGCTGCTTGGTGGACGTCTGCAGAGAAAGGTTAATGTGCTCTACGATCCAGTCGAACATGCGGGCGTAGATGTGCTTGGCGAGGGCGTCGCGGGCGTTGGTCGCCTGCTTGGTGGACATGGTCTTCACGTACGTCTCGGAGGTGGTGGCAAGCTTCCTGTGGCAGAGCCAGTGCTCCATCTGCTGCAGCTCCACACCCAGCAGGTTGCAGAAGTGCTGCAGGTGGACGTCCTTCCTCTGAAACACGAACAGAGTCAAAGTCAGAGCGTCGATAAAAGCTGAGAAGAGACTGAAAGAAAGGCCATAGATGTACCGCAATGTGGCAGGACTCCCCGTCTCGGTCCGAGCAGATCTCGACGTTCCCAAGATGAAGGATGGACGCAATGACTTTAAAGATGCTGTTCTGACTGCTCTCCTTTATACCTGTAGATCAAAAACATGACTGAAGTGTCTGTTTATGGGAGTCACAGGAGGGCCAGCAGGTCTCTGTTAACGCTTCGCTGCATCTGAAACCAGCACATGGTGAAAGCTCGACCATCAGCGTCACACTACAACTGATCCAGAGTCTGAGTTCTTACTACGAGCATGGAGACGAAGAGCAGTTTTAAATTTAAAATCCTTTTACTTGTTTTTAATAGCAGAAAATGGTCTCATTGTCATGCATGCATCCCACATCTTAATGTTAAGATGAACCACCAAACATGGTGTTCGGGACAGACTCGTGACTCTTACCCAGCAGTGTGAAGGCCTCTCTGGTCTTCTTAAAATCTTCGGCGTCATTCACGCCCTCGATGAAAATGTTTTCGCCTAGAGACGTGTACGTGAAATCCTCTGCACTGGCTGAGGGAGGAGAGAAAGAACCGATCATGAGACGAAAGTGAATATTTACAGGCAGAATAAATACTGACTGAACTTCCACAGCAGTGAGCTGAATCCTGGTAACATGAAGAAGCAGGAAAAGACTTCAACCTTAACTCTAAATACATTTTTTTGTTCAGAGATGAAAAATGATCATTTTTAGACCAATAATCCTCAAACGATTTGACCCTGAGGCCGACTTAAAGAAGCGCAACTTTAGACTAATACTTTATCCCATTTAATAATAATCGTCCAACCTAAACACAGCTCCCAAACTTTTGACTCACTGAGAGCGAGGTCTTTGAACTCCGGTAAGCTGGCAGAGGCGCAGAGCTGGTAGAAGATGTGATAATTCCTCTCGTCCTCAGCCTGAGAAAGAAACAAACTCTTTACACAGATGAACCAATCAGGTTCAACCAAACATCCTGAGCGAGTCTGTGAGACTGACCTGAAACACGACGCGGGACTTTTCCAGCAGGTAGGTGCGCATGTTGGCACCGATGATGTGGTAATGTCTGTTAAAACCGATCTGGATGTACTTTCCAAAGCGGCTGCTGTTGTCATTGCGAGTGGTTTTTGCATTTCCAATCGCCTGATGGAAAAAGAGACAATATCATCCATGTTCTTTAAAACTGTGCAGCAGCTCCTCCTGCTGCATGGATGCAGTTTTATTTCATGTGAAACAAGTCGCTGTTCTCCCCTCCGCAGCCAACTCCGGACTGCCTACAGCACGCTCCATCGAAGTTTTTGAGGTACAAAGTAGATTTTTCTCTACTTCTATTCTCTGGTGTACACCTGCTCAGTACTAAACCTCCAGGATATCGTTAAAAAAAAAAAAACATTAAAAAAAATAAATAATTCTAGCAGGGGTCCTGAGATGCACACCAAGTCAAGGGAAATGGGCCAATTCACACAATTTTTTAAATCCATGATTCTCTGACTACAAGGTGTTTGGAAGGAGGTTTATTTAACCTGCAATTTGGCAATGGATATAAAAAGAAAATTAAAGTGCTGTTGGCATCGTAATATAATATGAAACAAGGCTCCGCCCACTCACCTCCATAATGGGACTGGACGCCAGAACTTTGTCCTCCACGTTGGTGTCGCTGGCTGATCCGCCCACCGTGGCAAAGAACCGCATGGCGTACTTTGCAGAAACCGTCTTCCCTGCTCCGGATTCTCCGCTCACGATGATCGACTGATTCTTCTCATCTCTGACAAACACCACAGATGAAGAAAATGAACCACACCACCTCTATGGTCACAATGCAGGACTTTAATTCGTTCTACTAAAGTTAGCAGATGCTTGGCCCTGAGAGAACGATGAAGAATAACAACAACAACAACAACAATATTAACTGATGTAAATACTAAATTATTCACTTTTCCATTTGTTTATCAAAATATTTGGATTACAGTCTTTAACTTGTTTGCAAAATGCAACGATTTTAAGGTTTTTAGGCTTTTTTTTTCTTCCTTTTTTGTTAAAATATTTAAACTTCTTTTTAAAAATTTCAGACTTGTCTTTATAAATATTAAAATTATTTCAATTATTGTAGTTAATGAATTTTAATTTCCAAAATATAAATCTAAAAATGATTAATTTCCTTTTTCTAAATATGCCATCAAAGCACAAATATATGTCTAAATACATAAATCTCATATTTAAAAATGTGAATCTATAACTTTATGTACATAGATATGAATCCTTCAGGTGTTTTCCAAGAATCACAACAAAGAATTTTTATTGTGCAAACTGGACAAACACTGAAAACACAGTTAACTGAGACTGTTGGGAAGAAATATTAGAGGATTCAAACAAGTTTAACCATAAACCCCAATCTGATTTTCATTTTGTACAATAAATTATATTTGTGATAATACATCCACTTACATTAGATAACATGAATATTATCCAATGTTTCTGATGAGAACCTCTCAAGCAGCTCATATGAGTTCTCCTGAAACTGCTCCAAGTCACAAAAATACTGGAAGTAAATTATAAAATGAAATTATCTGCATCCTTTACTTGTGCTCTTAGTTTGAAGGTTATGTAACAAAGAAGAAACTGTCCCTCTCTCAGACGGTTGTTAAAGTATTGTGAGTATGCCGCTTCCTTAAAATGAATAAATAATTCATTGAGATTCAGCTGAGAGTAGAATCGGCTAAGATGTTTCACAGCAGCTCTGGAAACACTCTGCAGATGCGAGTTCCACATGGATGCGAGTTCCACATGGATGCGAGTTCCACATGGATGCGAGTTCCACATGGATGCGAGTTCCACATGGATGCGAGTT
>NW_005187622.1:661000-665866 GCF_000239375.1 Pundamilia nyererei | reverse complement strand
GATGCGAGTTCCACATGGATGCGAGTTCCACATGGATGCGAGTTCCACATGGATGCGAGTTCCACATGGATGCGAGTTCCACATGGATGCGAGTTCCACATGGTGTTTCACCATCTCTGCGATAAACTCAGCAGATACAAGTCGTTTAAAGAGAGCGTTTCCTCCCACGTATCTCGCCACGCTAACCAGCTGCCTTGCACACGCTGCTGAGCAGAGGAGTGACTGTAATTAGACTCCATCACAGAGAAAGTGGGAGTTTTTCCTCAGCTCTGTAATCATCGTGCTCCTCCAGCATCAAACCGCAAATGTCACAGAATAGGACGCACTCGTGCTGACGACCAATAAGAACCCACAGTCTCACCTGGCCATCTGCTTGTAGGCCTCTTCGGCCACAGCAAATATGTGAGGGTCCATGTCGCCCATGTTCTGCCCGCTGTACGCATTGATCACCTCCTCACCATAAATCTGCAGCTGCTCGTACGGGTTGATCGCCACCAGCACGATCCCTAAAGAACACACGACATAATGTTAAATGAACAAGAATAATCACACAGTGAGTAAAAATATGAACAAAGTGTTGATCTATAAAAGGCAAATAATAAATACATGAAACTGAAAAAAAACAACAACTCCTTAATTAATAAGAAAAAAAAATGAAATACTAATATTACATACACACACACACACACACACACACACACACACACACACACACACACACACACACACATATATAAAAACTATTAAGTTAGTCAACAGATAATGACATTTTTTAATGACAATTCAATAAAATTTATAAATATTCAAATAAACAGACAAAATAAGCGTGAAGGTAAAAAACATTGAAGAAATGAAAGAAATTATGTGATATTAAATGTAGGTAAAAGGAGAAAATAGGAGATCTACAAAAGTAATAATAAAATAGTGAAATGGAATAAATAAACATCTAGTAACACAAATAAATATTTCTATGATATTTCTAATAATCCTGCACTAAGTGAACCACAGGAAGTGCTGACTGACCGCAGTACGTGTAGATGGCGTTGGACTCAAGGAATCGCACTCGCAGGTTGTGCAGCACGGCGGGTTCGTGCAGGTAGCTGAGCGCCGTGAGGTCATTCTCCCCCACCAGGATGTCAGGGTTACGCAGGAAAGGAAGAGGGTTACTCTTTGGTCCCACGGGGTACTCCAGAGGCTGAAACGGGATCAATACGCCATCAAGACACAATCAATACGTCGTCACACAGACTCAGATTGTCCCACAGACACTGAAGCCTGACAGAGGAGGTATCCTTTAAGTCCTGACTCCCTCAGACCCTGCAGGCTCTCCTGTTACAGATGTGTCACCGACACACAGCAGGACAAACATCAACATCTGGACAGAAACCAGAAACTTCGCCTCTGCCTTCAACCATCAACCACTTCATGATGTGACATCAGAACATGAGGTAAAAACGACGTTGATGGAAATTTTAAAAAGTACTTCTGAAAGAAAAACACGACTCTTTTAATTGGATTTAAGAAACAAATTTAAGATTTAGTGCGATTTTTAAAACACTCACCTAAAGAGGAACTCAGTGGAGAGATGCAGCAGACCTGATGAATGCACCTGTGTGCTGTTCTCTCCTGATTAACACTCAGTAATGACTGATCATGTTCCTGATCAGCTGATCATTCTGGGCTGAACTCTGATAGATTTACTCATCAGCAGCTTCTTATGGATAAACCACTATGACAGCATCATCTACACAGTGAACCGTAACTCTGCTGTGATCAGTTTGACCCAACATGATTTATTTACTTGAAAATTGTATAATTTGAACAAATATTTGTTTCCGTCCTCATTTTCTCCCCTTGTGAAATGTGAAAATTTACGAAATTAATCATGTAAACTTATTTTATGTACAAAATGCATTAATCCATATACGCTCCTCTCTGATCAGCGGAGACGCACACAGTCTGATGTAAATGAGCTGAAGAGCAGCTGAACATTGTCAGGCTGCATGAATTTACAAGCAGGAGTGCAGATTTGTTTTCCGATTCCTGCTGAACACTCAAACTGGCAGCGGCACATCTGGATCTGTCTGTTACCGTTTCATCCTCGAGTTTCAGCCGAAGGACCGGGTCTCCTTCTTTGTAGTCTTTGACGATCTCTGCAGCCTTCCAAACATCCTCCGTGTCCGGGATCCAGACCCGAGTGTACTGAAACACATGAAGAAGAAACACTTGAGTGCCAACGTTTCACTGCTCTCAGTCTCAGTTTAAACATCAGCTCTTCATGAGGGAGGAGACGACTGGACAGAGGCACGTTCATCAGCTTTAAACATGGTGACATGTTTGGGACAGACAACTGTGAGAACAAGCAGTGTAAATGTTTGACTTAAGCAGTGCGTGTACGTGAGTGTGGAGGATATGAACCTGCTGAGGGATAAACTCACAGATCCTGAACTCAGAAAAACAGAGTTTGAGAAAAGTGAAAAGATGGCTGAAGGTTAAAGCGCGGCCACTCCGAGGGCACGCGGCGTGATAACAGGGTCGTCTTTACCGTCAGTGTGAAGGAGCTTGTCGGGATTATCAGAAGTTCCTCCTGGACTTTTATCTGTTCCTGCAGATTAACACGTTTGCACTTCTGATCAAAGGAATCATTAACCGATTATCAGCTCTGTGGAAATTACCGCAGACGAGCTTTCATCTGAAATAATCCTGCAGAGGCATCATGACAGAGAGAGTAGCTCAGTCACATGACGGCATGAGACACCTGAACATACCTGGGTCTTTTATTAGAAGTAAAATCATTACTTTAGAAGAACAGACTCTGGGGACTGTGCTTCACTTTCAGGAGGAAAATTAGTTCTTGTCCTACTTTTGGGAACTCTTGGATGTTTTCCTGTTGGTTTGAAGCTGCTGAGCTTCTCCTCCTTTTGTTCCTCACAGACTGTCAGTGAGCTCCTCCCTGTGATGAGATTCATGATTCACACAGACTCATAGCAGTAGAGGAATCGTAGCGCCTCCCCACCTTCAGTCTGGTGACTCCTCTGCCTTTTTGTCAGTGCAGCAGAGGTTACAGGTGTCAGCACACCTGAGGTAAAGGTGAAGCAGAGTTCTCTCTCTAGACAAAGACCACCGAGCAGAACGACCCAGGTAACCCTGTAAAACCTGAACCATGAAACCAGCACCAGCACATGTATTAGTTATGATAGGCGTTTGTGCTACGATCATAATCTGACATACACCAATCCAAATGTTTCCAGATCCAGGCTGGTACCTGGGCTTCAGGTAAACTATGATCCTGAGCGCTGATCTGATATTAGAATCAGAATCTGTCGTCATGTGTAAGATGACATCAGGTCCACTTAAAGCTGGATCAGATATAACCAGCACAGATCAACGTCTGTGTTTATTATGCACATTTCAGGACCGCTGACGCAGCACCGGGTCAGCGCTGCTTCCCTCTGTTTGTTTGAAATCTTTTCAGACTTGACTGCAAACAGTGTTCATGACTGCGAAACTGCTGACGCTCACCTGTTTCTCTCTGTCTCTGTTTTGTTTGCATCATTACAGAAACGCTGTGTTTTTTAAACTCCCTGCAGCTCCAGTCTGTGTGTGAGGAGGTGCATCACAGTGAGCCTGAGGGCAGGGAAAGAAAAGCTCAAGTTCCTGTAAGTAACACAGGATTGTTGGGTTGTTGTATCCTCAGACAGCTGATGAAAACACATCAAGGTTTAATCAGCCCACAGCTGCACAGATGTGTTAGTGCTGATCAGACTGACATCAGGTACAAACACGATCCTGAGCAGATCTTGTCCCTGTCTGCCTCTTTGACCCTCTGAACCTGCAGCGTGACCAGCCCAATATCGTCGTTTATGGTTTGTGTTTGTTCCTGTTCTTCATTCATCTGCAGCAATATGGTGTCACTTCCTCCTCTCAACAGACAAACTCAGAAAAATAAAGGAAGCAACATCACAGCATCTGCCTGCATGCTGAGTCCATTCAAACAATCTGTGACAGAAACTAATGAGAGCCGAGGACAAACATTCCCGCATTACATCACTGCCTTCAATGCAAATGCACTGCTGTGCACCAGAAGCTCGTTTCCATACAGTTTGCCTGTGTGACAGACAGGAATCACACGAGGTCACATGACCCGAAGCCACTGAAACACTCATGAGAGCAGCCCGGGAGTTCAGCTCTACTGAAACACAGCATACATTAGCACAGAGAGCATGGGGAGGCAAACTGATGGAAATCTCTGACGCCAGGCAGAAGGCAAATCAGTCCTGATGACATCATGAATATGTACATTACATAATTGAAGCACGCTCTGGTTACTTTCCATAGAAACAGGGGGAGTCAACATGTTCCCAGACATCCCACACAATCCCCACCCAACATGTTCAAGGTTCCTGTACAGCGAGCTCCTGCCGTCTCCTGGCAGGTAAACCTGTAACTGTGGATCAGTCCATGTTCAAAGCATGAAGCACACCGCAGGTGCACATGTGGAGAATTGACCCTGTACACGAGAAAACGCTAACTTCCTGGTTTGAGACCGGATGTGGGGTTGTGCATTTCCGGTAGCTTTACTTT
Organism: Pundamilia nyererei; assembly: GCF_000239375.1. Lineage (NCBI taxonomy): Eukaryota > Metazoa > Chordata > Actinopteri > Cichliformes > Cichlidae > Pundamilia > Pundamilia nyererei. Next base: position 661,282 of record NW_005187622.1, on the reverse strand, counting down.
GCGGTCAATCGCTACTGCGAAGATATACTCCAAAATCATGTCCAAAACTCGAAAACGGAAAGATCGCGTTAAGTTACAAAGAGTAGAAGGTGGGAACACTCACCGCTGTTGTGTCATAAACAATCTAATGATCAATTTTGACGTCTAAAGAGTTTAGATCGATCAGTTGTTTACATCACTCAACACAAGCAGAACTGCATTACTGCAGCAGAAGACACATCGTCCACATTCAGAAGCACATCTCTGTATACTGACTGGTCTTATGATTTAAACAGGCAAATG
>NW_005187622.1:653612-660537 GCF_000239375.1 Pundamilia nyererei | reverse complement strand
TAGAACATAACACCCGCGATAAACGAGGGACAGCTGAGAAATATAACATTTGAATCCATTTTCTCTTTTGCCCTGAGGTGCGGGGAAAAAATATCGACAAGTCGATGAACATCATTTACAGATATATTGGGTAAATGCCCAAGACATCTATAGAAATGCAAATCGCCGCTTGATTCATTCATTTGCTTAACTTGTTTTGGACCATAAACCAGGCGCCGGAAACAAAGCTCCCCACAGGAGTTTCCGCACCGGAAGTAGCATATGCTAACGTGCACACAGTCAATAACATGCAGGAAGTTCTATAGCCCAACGTTTTCTGCCCACACTGGAGAGCCATCTTGGGGTTAAATAACATCAAAAAATGATTATTATGAGAAGCAGCAGATTTGTATAAGAGCTTACAGTTCTCACTGCTGTGATTTCAAAGCCAGCAGAAGCACTGTCCTCGCATCCTGGAGCTCTGATCTTCATCTGTGTGGCAACAGGCAGGTAAACTGTGCTTCAAAGAACCGAAACCAGCACAAAAATGTCGATTCAGGCTTTTTCAGCTCTCCCTAAACAAACACAGTTTCTCCTGCTCTCCGTCACCACATGCTTCTCAAACCGGAATACTATTACACACCATTTAAAGCCTCCTGAGACTGGGCAGGTTAACATTTCAACTGAAATCAGAACCACAAATAGAGAAAAACACCAGGACATTAAAATTCATTACAATGCTGCTATTTTAACGTGAAGTAGTCCCATTGTGCTTATGCTCCTGTTCTTTATTCTTGGACCATACTAAATGAGATTTTCATGAGTCACAGTTCAAAATATCAGAATCAGAAAGGGTTTTATTGCCAAACGTTGAGCAGGTTTACAACATTAGGAAATTGCTGCAGTGCTTAGTGCAAACATACTGTCATAAATTACGCTTAAATAGACATGAAAATAAGAATAAGAATTAAAAGTGCTAAGTAGATAGATATATACATGAGTGCAGGTGGTGAACAGTGCCAAACATGGAATGCTGCAATAAATATCTGATACTGAGTAGATGGAGCAGCCTGTCAGTTTGACTTCAGTCTGAAACAAATGTCTCTGCTGCTTAAACAGAGAGTGTGAACAGCAAATGGGCGGAGCTTCTATACCTTCTCTATGACAGCATCCAGATCCAAGAGCAGTGAAAAACTGACAAATGAGATGATGATGATTATTATTAGCATTATCATCATCATTAGAAACTTTGGTTTGTTTGATGTGAACAGGGTGTGACGTGTAACACAATAACAGAAAGCTTCAGTCTGCAGGCATGAACTAAAGGGCGTCTGACACAAAGTATGCTGTGAGCTCGTGTGTGATGGCATGATCTCTATCAAACAGTGTGTGTGAGTGCGGTGTGAGTAGTAAACGTGTGTGTGGTGTGAATGCGTGTGTGGTATGTGTACGCTGTAAGTTTATCTAGGACACCATCAGTAATTATCCAATGACTGAGAAGCATGAAGTCCACATGCACAGCATCTCAGCAGGAAACTCAGCCAGTAATGAGGACACGGACACACACACACACACACACACACACACACTTCTAAAGTTGATTTGTTGTTGTTGTTGTTTTTCCTTCACGTCTCTGCACAGGCAAGCATGTCTTCAGCGGGGGAGGGACTGTACATGTATGTGGACAGTTACTCATTGTTTGTCCTTTGAACTCTGATAAGTTTCAATTCATTCAGCTGAAAGTAACACAACATGACAATGAAGTGAAGAAGAGCAGCTTAAAAGCACGTCTCCACAGACCGAATCTGAATCGTTTTACCCCCCAAAAAGTCACTGATCAGGGCAGAGCTGAGCCGATTTGTGAAAACATTTTCTTTCCACCTCTACAAGTAATCTGTAACTTGCCAGTGTTGTGTTAAAAAAAATACTATTGAGCAAAAACAGCTGCTGGATTCAACTCCATGTTCAAACAATGTTACATCTACCCGCAGAAATGCACAACAGAGAAACTGCACAGCTCCAGCATCATGCTAAAGCTCTCTTCCACATCTTTACAAAATTTAAAGCTGTGGCTCAGAATCAGAAAGCATCTGTGTAAAAACAAATACAGCAGGTCTGATTTCTGAACGAAGCTGGGTTTAACTCTATCTCAGACTTTGTTTTCCTTCTGTGAGTCAGAAACGTGGACGGACTTGACATTCCGCTGCTGTGCTTTGTTTTGGGGGAGGGTTTAGGGAAAGAAGAGGACCAGCAGTGGAGGACAAGTACAGGTTTGGAATAAAAGACGAGCCTGCAGGGGAAGTGAAGGTGTTGGATTAGCACACACAAAGACCTGAAATGGCTCTGAGTCACGGGGCAGAGTTCACAGGCTGGTATTTCACTCTGAGCCTCTGACCTGAAGAATGAGTTTGTCTGTTTCTACATGCACAGATCAGGTTTCCATTCAGAGCTGCACAGGTGAGCGAAGTCTCCGCCCAGTGACGTGTCAGCACGGTGACATCAGCCCCAGGGTGAGTGCTGGGTGTGTCCTGCAGGAAGAAACAATACGACCTGTCGAGGAACTTTGACCTGCACTGAAAGCTCAGAGAGAAGAGAGGCCGAAGGTCGTACATATCAAACATTCACCCTGACAAAGCACATTACGACACTGCGTGTCCTTCTAATGTTCTCTAATCACACACTAGTGTGGTGCTAAAGCTAAAGGGAGTCTCCCTTATTGTTGCTACAGGAAAACGTCCTCTGAGGTTAGGCAATAAAGCACCACACATATACAAACACAGAGACAACAGCTGCTGACGTGATCCACAGTTCAAGCTCAGCAGGAGTGAGAGACTTCAGGTTCAGTACTTTGGTCCATTAACTTTTCAGTTGTGATTGGACTGTTTCAATGACATCACCCTGCATCATGCAGGTGGGAAAAACCCAATATGACTTCAGTGTTTCCATCAACTAAATGCAAAACCGTCTCACCGCGAGCACCTTTCAGTGGAAGTGAGGCAGCAGAGGTTCCCCTGACCAGTTCACCTCCTGGGTGTTTTGGCCTTTTCCAACTCGGAAAAAGCCCAGGAGAATGCCTCACTGTTCAGAAGAGCTGGAGGAGATTGGTGGGCATGGCGGGAGTGGGAGTCCTGCGTATTTCTGTTCAGACTGCTACCCCAAGACTTGTTTAGAAAATGGGCGGATGGACATCCTCAACTAGGGCTACATCCACACTAGCCCAGATAACTATGAAAACTGTGTTTTTGTATGAAAACGCTCCGCATCCACACTTTCGTTTCCAGACGTTTTCACAGAGTTGTGCGTCCACATTGAAACGGACGAAAACGCTCACGTTCCAGTACTGCGCATGTGTGAAACGCAAGAAGATTCGGCCTGCCTCATTTCTGTCTGCCGTTTATTTACTTTCCAGCTCTTTGAAACATCGCGGACTAATATGAGGTGGAGTTGTTGCTGCGAGTAACACAAAAGTACAAAGTTGCAAAAGCGAGTGAGAATTAAAGAATTTGAAGAAAAGCTCTCTGGAGCATGTACAGACTGATATTAATCTTTAATAGGGCTGTAAAAACAGAGCAAGCAAAACAACTGCTGTATAATGCCCTCTGATAATGCCTTAGTGTAATTGGTCACATGACTGCATCACATGACTAAAATGCGTCATCGGACCCACAACTCTGAAAACGACTGAAAACGCTAGTGTGGACGCAGAGTGTTTTCAGACGAAAACACCGTTTTCAAATCTATCCGGGCTAGTGTGGATGTAGCCTATGATGACAATGTTTCAGTGTCTATCACACCGCTCATAGAGGGTCGTATGATAGGGCAGTGGTTCCCAGACTTTTTTTGCTGGGCCCCCCTTTGTTTTACAAGAAAAATCTTCGCCCCTCCCCGCACAAACACATCCTCCAACCACACACATCCATATTTTGTTTTCAAACTGCATTGCGTTCATTTCACACCTCAAACAAAAGTAAACTGCAATAAATCACAGGTAGCAATATAATAAACTACTAACTCTTTTATGCTACATCCACACCTACACGGGTATTTTTTGAAAATGCAGCTGTTTTTATGCGTTTGGGTCTTTTGTAAACGGCGTTTCGAATCACCGAAACACAGATTTTTTTAAAACTCAATTTTTGCGTTTACGTGTGGACAAGGAATACAGAGTTCGTCACGCAACGTCAAAGGTATGTGCCTTTTTTCACGTCACGCTGTGCGCCACGTTATTGTTTACATGAGATGAATTGCAGAATGGCAGATAGAGACAAAATACTGTTAATCTGACTATCTGCAGGTTTTACACGCTTACATATAAACACGCAGTTACTGTCCCTCCATTTAGAAAGGCAGAGGCACGGTGTGATTATTTTAGTTGTAGTTGTTGTTGTTTTTTTTTCAATGTGTAATAATATTCAACATTGCTATCAATACATTTTTCAAAAAATGCCTCTCTGTGGAAAATCGGTTCAAAAAAAACAAACAGCTGTGGGATCCTGTTTGTCCGCGATTTGAACCGAGGGAACAAATCGTGGCAGGATCAGCCTGATATTATTTGTATCCAGCTGTAACTTTACTGTATAAAGAGCCAACATCTCCAATATGTCAGGAGTAGTTAGTCATTACAACAAGTGTTTGTGAACTAAAAATCAAGAATGTGTGATACTGTTTGTCCGTGATTTGGAGAGCCCAGCGCTGCTCCCGACGCAGGGAAAACGAATTCTGTCGCAGAGACCTAACTTGGCACTTGTGTAGGTGAAGCCAAAGGGAAGATCTGCTTCACCATATTTTCTAGTCTTTGGCTTGAAAGGTTGGTTTGGAAACATATTTGGTGATGCTTCATCTCTGCGTTTGTGCGGGAGCCCTGTCAAAAGCCTGTCCATTATGCTAGCAGTGTCAAAGCGCTCTTTTTTTCCCCTTTTCTTTTCATACAGCACCACCCCCCCGCTATGGTTCTGTGATAGGGGGTCTGTATGCATTATCATGGGATCTCCCTTACGATATAAAGCATATACAATACATAAACCTTGAGGCGTCTGTCGCTGTGATTTGAGGCTCTATCGATAAAATTGAATTGAACTTCTGCTTCCAGCCTCATCAGTGAGGAACAGAAGTTAAGTTAGATTGGTTACAGGATTAGTGGACTCTGTTTTCAAACAACCAGCTTCCTCCACCTCAAACTCCACGCTCGGAGAAAAACACTTTAACACACAGACAAAAGTTACAGAAACCATAACCATCAGTACACCGTGAAGTGTACAGTTAATCAGCAATAACAGTTCGAACATGGTCACCTCAGCTGTCAGCATTCAGCAGTTCTGCCTAATGCTAATAACAACATTAAACTGAAAGCCTTTAATTATTATATCAAACAAACATTCACCGAGTTCAGGATCACTGGATTCTGTCACTACAAACTTAAAGGAAACATTTATGTTTGAGAAGCAAACATCAGAACAAAGAGATAATAAATCTCTTTGATAAATGCGACAGAAGTCAGATCTTTGTGTAGAAGTTTGCTCTGCCAGATTTGTTAGTTTACCTGCAGGAACGCACGTGGTAAAAATGATTGACACGCAGGTGGAGATGCCTATGACAGGCTAAACTGGACAAATGCAAACACTTAGCAGGTTAAGGTGAATGATAGTGTTAGCTTGATTGGGTTGTGACCGGAGGTGACATCATCAGTGAGCCGCCAGGGTGGAATGAGACCGTTTATTAATCATGCTCTGATCTTCATCCAAATCATCCAAAGACAGGTGGAAACTCTTCTTATCAGGCCCCCATTGAAGTGGGCGGGGTTCTGACAAGAAGAGTTTCCACCTGTCATCTTTCTGGATGGGTTATGTGAGTGAACATGGCTCTCTGCTGCCAGAATGTAGGGATCTGCAGACGCTCCATCCACCTGCAGAGAGGGTCTGTTGGCAGGCTGAGGCAGTGTCCAAAACATAAATCAATAAATATTTTAGTTTTTAAATACTTAAGTGCACTTGATTCATCTAAGAGTTCACCTGCATTTTGTTTATAATATGTGAGACAGGTGAGTGCAGAGGTTTAGTGCTAATCACAGACACATCCATGAGTCTTCAGGGTTTCTGTGAGCTGGACAGCACGCTCCATTCATCCAGCAGCTGCAGCGCTAGCCGAGCGCTGACAGCAGTGGGAACCAGAGAGCTGCAGCTCAGGAGGAGAGAGATGCAGTCTGTTTGTTTCCTGCTTCCTCACAGACCCACAGCAACATGTAAATCCACCAGCAGGACAGCTCCACCCACATTTATCAGAAATCACACAGACTTCTTTCCGGATACAAATAATTACCTGCATGTGTAACAGTCTGTTATTAACTGCTTCAAAACAGCAGACCAATAAATACATTTAACAGCTGGAATAGCTGACTGACAAAACCCCAAACAGCAGAACTGAGTGAGACAGACGCCGGCTCTGGGAGGGTTTATGTCACGTTATTAAAAAAAAGAAAGAAAAAATACTCGACTCCAGGGAAAAAAATGAAAATAAACCCACAATGCCTAATGAACAAAACTCTGAATCACTAAATATTGAGGTGCAGACAGACTCAACATTTTGTAATGAAGTCAGCAAACATAACAAAGCTGCTTCATCACCTCAGCCGAAAAAACTCCAGCCACAACCAGCACCAGAAAGATTTAATGAGAACTATTAATATTCACCAATGAACAAAAGAAAAATAATCAAAACATCAAAAATATCGATTCTGAGTCCCAAGAGTCAAAGTTAATATGAGATGTGTGGCCTACTTTAGTTTGCCAATGATAATAAATAAACTAGAAAGCGAAAATTTCTGAAGAAATTTTAAGTGTGCCTATGCCGCCGCTAATCAGTGTAGTTTGCCATTCAAACGGCTACAGAGAGCAAAACTCAGCAGAGCAGCCATTCTCCACCATGAACTATGGTAAAACCAAACACCGCT
>NW_005187622.1:623315-634450 GCF_000239375.1 Pundamilia nyererei | reverse complement strand
TTTGGCATAGGCACACTTAATAATAATAATAAATCCGAGCAATAGTAATAAGTGTGCCTTTTGGCATAGGCACACTTAATAATAATAAATCCGAGCAATAGTAATAAGTGTGCCTTTTGGCATAGGCACACTTAATTACTGACATGGCAAAATAAATGCGTGAAACTGAGTCTGTCATCTTTCCAGAATCTTTATCCCTGTGACCCCTGACCCTTCGGTACCTGATGCAGGAACTCGGTATTTTTGATTTTACAATCTGGATGTATGTAGTGCGAAGATGCAGCTTCCTCAGAGATGGAAGGATCCAAAATACCAGTAATGTAAATTCATAAAGACTTTCAGACTTCTTGTTTTAGGTCATTATGGAGCCATAATCACGTAATCAGCTGATCAATACAGCTTAGTGGGAAATGACTGAGCTGCTAGAGAGAACAACAAGCATACAAAAACAGAATAATAAAAGTCCGACATGGAGCGAACTCACTGCTGCCCTGATCATCAAAGTGCGAGAAAAAGGAGAGAACCGTCCGAGTTTAAACCGCAGCTCTCTGGATTCTGGAAGACACTCTGACCACTTGGTGATCAACAATTGTTAAGATTAATCAGATTGTCAATCAGATTAATGAGTAAAGAAACTCGTCCCACTGCAGGCCTGATCTGCTCTGACTCAGCAGCCTCAGCAGAGTCCTGGATCTGAGTCCAGCAGATTCCCACTAGACCAGCATCACTCTGAGATCACCCTGATAACACAAACCCTCTTGGAGAGCCCAGCAATCATGACTCAGCTGAGCACAGGTGGAGCTGCAGGTGGAAACCCTCCCCCCAAATACCAGATTACTCAGTCTGATGAGGTTCAAAGTGGCCCCACTTAGTGAAGCGGACCACCGAGCCCAGGAGGAGGATTACAGATCAGAGCTGACTCACAGATAGAGACACACACACACACACACACACACACACACACGGAGGTTCAGTCAGAAATCTGCGTCTGATTCTAATCTGAAACATACGCTCACGCTGTCCTCGGAGCAGAGCTGCGACTAACGAGCTGTAATTAATCTCGGCTAATCCCGGCATGCACAGAAGAAGACGACGACTTCTCCTGAGTGAGTCTCCATCATTCAATCCAACCGCTCCTCCTCTGCAGGTAAGCAGGGGGGTGGGGTTGCATGGTGCCTGTCCTCGCTGGCTTTGGGTGATCACATCTAAACAGTGGCAGTTTCTCAGACAGGGGTTAAAAAGAGAGGTTACAGCTGAATGTGAAGGATGTAGAAAAGTGCTGCTGTCAGAAATGTTCACATGACTGAACTTCACTGTTTGTAAAACAATATTAAACATGACCGACTGAAAGCTGAATGGACTTCAGGGTTACGCCTGCACGTGTGTTGTTATTTAGTTTTTACTTTTCAGTTTTGGTTCCATTCCAGAGATGTCGTGATTTTTTTGGTTTATATTTTGATAGTTTCTGTTATTTTTTACGATGTGATTGGTATTTGTAAGACTGAAAGAAAGCCGGTGCTCCTAATCTCAGGGGCAGCGATCTAAGCAGAGAAGCCCACCCTCCTCCTCCACCCTTTCTAAGCCAGCAGGAAGACATAATCTCTGCAGTGTCCTGGTCTGTCCTGGGGTGTCCTCCCCGATACATGAAAAATAACACCGTGGAGGTGAACAGGAGGCGTGCTGGTCAGATGATTTAGCCGCTTCAACTGCCTCCTTTCAGTGTAGAGGAGCAGCAGCTGTACTCAGCAGCACGTACACATGGACAAGCTTCACAGATCTCACTGTTACTGCTGCAGGAACACAGACTCTGTGCCCACAGGTTAAACATGTGAACAGGTGTGATGACAGGTGTGCACCTCTCTCCTGTCCTCTGAACATACCTACAGCCTGCCGTCATTATTTACAGTTAGCTTTTTAAAATCTAGCTGCTCCAGCGTCCAGCCTACAGGTGCTGCTGCAGCTCATTTCCCCCTTTTTTCTCCCAATTATGACGCCTTTAAAATGAGGTTTTCATCCTGACACCAACATCTGTTACAACAACTGTCGCAGTCAGAGTTTGTGACGTCACATAAATTAAAAATGATGAAAGAAAAGTGTTTCAGTGACTCAAAACAACATAAAACATGGAAACTTCCAAATGTGCTTTTTAGTTAGAAGCTACAGCTATATAAAAATGAACTGTGGAAACGTCCCAGCAACACAATTTGAAGATGTAGGCTAACTTTAGCCTACAGTCTTACCTAACCTAAGCTGCTAACTTCTCACAGATCCTGCTGTCACTTCCTCACAGTTCACATGAAATTTTGCTTCAGTTCAAACTGAAAGGTCCAAAAGTCAAAGTGAGTTTGGTGCAGAAGAGCTCTACAAAATAACGACAGTTAAAAGTACGTCTGGTGTCAGAGTCAAGGCCATCATTATCAACAGCATGTAATAAAAGGAAGTATCATCAGATTAAAGTTGGCTTCTGAGTTACTTTCTTCTCGTAACAGCATGAGGAAGAAGACTCACTGAACTCCAGCACAGAGAATAAAGCCGAGACCAAGATCACAAAACAAAACGTCCTCACATTTTAAAAGCTTTAACTCTCATCTCTCACAGAAAGATCTCAGAAAAAAAAAAGAACAAAAGTAAACTCATAACTTTCCCCCTGCTGTGAACGCTGACGTAACAAGACACTTTTCTGCCTGATTACAGTGGTCCAGGAGACGGTACAGACTGAAGGACTACAGGTGGGACTACAGTGAGTTCGGCTGCAGGAGGAAGCTCATTTAGTCTTTGCGTCTCAGATTTCAGACAGCCTGATTGAGCAGAGGTTTCACTCAAGCTGAGGTGAGGTTAACAAGTTCATGAACATTCAAACAGGTTCCTGCTGAGTTAATAAAGAGTCACAGATTAGACTGGAAGCAAAGCTCAGATTAAAGAGTAGAACACAACTAAGTCCAATCCTCGAATCAAAGAAATCCAACCATCAGAGGATGAACGGAGCCTGGCCTGACTGAACCCACAACACTGCTGAATCCTACAATCCCCACAATGCATTAGAGTCTCTCTGCTTTTATCCTTTTTTTTTTTTTTAATTTTGTTTTGTTTTGTTTTTGTTTTGGCGCCAGTGTTCGGCAGCTTCGCCTCTGTCAGTGCGCCCCAGGGTGGCTGTGGCTACAATGTAGCTTGCCATCACCAGTGTGTGAATGTGTGTGTGGATGACTGGATATGTAAAGCGCCTTGGGGTCCTTAGGGACTAGTAAAGCGCTATATAAATACAGGCCATTTACCATTAGATAAGACAATGACTTCATCTCTGATTTTCTTTTGTTGCTCATTATAGAAAACGAGCTTTAATCATTAATCACTGACGTGCAGGTGAGCAGATGATGGGCTGTCAGTGATCTGAGTGATGAATCATCAGTGAGTGTAATAATGCTGCTTTTCCAGGCTGATAACAGGTTCAAACAACCAGCAGAAAACCAGCTTCCGGTCTCGCTCTGAAGGTTTATTCAACCAGTGATAATGCCCTGATCACAGAAACCGTCCAGCACGGCCTCACAGACAGCCTGAGTCCTGTGAACCACTCTGAAATCCAACACGGGTCCTTTTTAACTCAAATCTGCGCCTCCTGCACCTGTCCGCTCAGCCGCACGCAAGACTCCTTTCAAAAATTAGCCATTTTACACTAAAGTGTGCACTCTGTGGAATTTCTGAGGAAAACTCTCTTTAGTTTGCGTTATCCAGGCTTTACCTGTTCTTCTCTTACATTCAGGCCAAATAACCACATATAGCTCCAACGTTACTTCACTCTCCACCCGCAGCGCCATGAACTAATGTTCCAACACTAAGTCCCAACAGGTGACTCATCTCTTTAAAATCTGAATAAACACCGTGCTGTCTGGTTTGTGTGTCGGGTGTAACATAAATCATCCTCAGAGTTTAGTGCAGGTGAGTCCTGAGCGTCTAAAGGCGACGTAAGTGACGGGGTTCGGGCTGGAGCTGCTCCAGCAGGTGCGCGTTTGTCTGTTCCAGGTGAAAAGTAAACTCACCTTCGTGTACAGCTCGTTCACGGACATCGTGCCTCCCCGGTGGATCAAACTACACTAATAAGCTCCTCTTGTGTCCATTAATGATCCATTAGAGTCCCTCTGCGCTCCGGTTCGGTCCTAAACCAGCAGAGACTTTCCAGTGCGCATGCCCCGCAGCAGGTGTCTGGCCGAGTTTCGGTCACTTTGTTCGGTGTAGCGTCGGTCCGAAGGAGCGCGCTCCCGCTGCTGTTTCCTCCGGTAAAAACGAACCCTCGGATACTTCAGGGTAAACTCAGAGCCGATGAAAAGGGTTTTAACCGGAAGAAGGATCCCGAAATCCAGAAAAACGGAAACGAAAAGCCTGAAGCGACCCGCAGGTGGAGGGAGGGAGGAGGCCTGTTCTTCCTGACAGCCGTGTTTTCCCCACACTGCCCGCTGATTGGCTGATCCCTGGCTCCAAGCCAGGTTTCAACCACACACACACATACATACACACACTACGCAGGGTGCTTCAACATGAGGCGTGGAGCCCCACAGAGGGTCCTGAGAGAAACCTGGAGGGTCCATTTAAAAAAAAAAAATTCCCAAGTTAACATTTTATTTGAATTTCTATGAATACCATCCCTGTAAAAGTATCAACACTATGACAGCATCTCCAAAATTCACTGCCTCACACAGTCAGATCTGGTACAGATCTACAAGACTGATTCTGTTTGTGGAATTATTTGTATGGGTCTAGGTGAATGGAGCAAAACCGCTAAAATAATCACTCCCACCTGCTTCTCTAAACTAAAATCCCACTTTTATTTCACTTATTGCAAATCCAGCATCAATCATCTGTATGAACTGTAATAAAACAACATATATGACTTGCAGTCTTTCTCACGGTAATTCAGAGCCATCTATGGAGCAGGAAGGAAACCTCCAAGTTATGAGAAGTTTATTTGTAACATAAATACATAAAACAAAAACATACTTTTTTCTGCCTTCTCTCCAATATTCTTCCACTATTCACCAAACTTTGTATATATTATAATCAAATGACCTCTAAAAACCTAAAACTTCTTTTCTGTGATTAGCTGACACACCTTTGTGGGTGTGGCCACTTTAATGGTCAAACATCTGTAATTCTTTAATATTTCATCTAGTTGCAACCAAATCTGTTTATAAAGGTCAAGATTCCAAATGCAAACTACTGACCTTGTACCAGTTTTACCACTAAGGGATGCTAATTCAATAGTAAATAAAACAATATAAACAGCGATTAGTTGAATATAATAAAAAAAAAGTAAAAAATATAATTAAAAAACAAACAAAACGAAATTGGTGGTCTAAGTAAGCATTGCAAAATATTGGAATTGTGGTGCTGTCACAATAGCACCATCATTTGGTCGATAAGAGAACTACCCTCAGAGGAACTTTGATGTTTGTATTTTTAATCTTTCTTTTGTTTTGTTTTTTGATTATCTTTTCATGAAGGCTTCAGAATGACAACCAGAATGTCAAACAATCAGCCACAAAGAGAAGACGAACAGACATGAAAGCAAACAGGCTGCACACTGTGAGAATTAATCATTTAACGCTCGTCCACGCCTCCTCACCTGACAGCATTCATCCAAACGTGTCGTCTCATTCTTTCCACACCTTAACCTCTTAAGCCCCAAGCCTAACTGATCTCCAGCCTTTTGCCCCCGTATCAGGGGGCGTTGGGGCTTAAGAGGCTTTGTTCCACTTCAACTCTTTGTGTTTAAATTGACCACAAAAACTGAATGCAGTGGAACCAGAAAGAGGCCAGACCAATCAAAAGTGCAATAATGAGGTGGGATGTAAATAAATCCTGTGTTAACACCTGGTGTGTACTTAAGAATTTTTATGTTTCTTTCTATTTTTAAATGCAAATCATGTACTTTATAAATCTACGGAGCCCCGCAGGGGACATGGGAGAAAAAAAAATTAAGACGGACTTTTGCGAGATCTCGCAAAACTATCTCGGGATCTCGCAAAAGTTTTAGCCGCATTCTTCCCGTTAGCTTCGAGCTAACGGGAGGTCGAGACCTACTACAGCCGGGAGGAATCGTGCCTCGACTCGTGCCTCGACCTCCCGGTCGGCTTCGAGCCGGCGTCCGAAGAATGCGGCTAAAACTTTTGCGAGATCTCGCAAAAGTCTGTCTTAATTTTTTTTCTCCCATGTCCCCTGCGGCGCTCCGTATAAATCCATTTATTTTACAGTAGGAGTTACACTGTAGGCTGAAACCAGCAAACATGTCACACCAGCTGTAATCCTGTAACCTGTAACCTGTGTATGTCAGTTAGCCTGCAAAAAAACAAACACAAACAAAACACCATTAAACCTTATTTTGGGATAAAGCCTTCAAACCTCTGAAGCTTGTAGACTAAAGACTGTAGTTTTTATGTCTTGGTGATCACTGATGTGGAATTTCTGTTATTACTGTTAATTCAGTCTTTTAAATAACTGTCAGGAGGAATTTCCTAGACTGTGGCAAGAAGAAGCATCAGCCTGCACAGCTGCAGTTCCCCTAATGGCCACTTGAGACTCCAGCATTGAGTCAGTCCCCATAGTCTCCCATGTTAAAATGGTTGGCTTTACTGCAGAAATAACATGTTTACAGGCTGATACAGGAAACTGTTTTGTTACTACAACCTATTTCATCCTTGCTGACTTTGTGAAGACTGTTGGGTTTGATCTAATTATTACATTTTGCTTTAATATGGTGGTGGGGGTGGCTGTAGCAGCTAGCTGTCTGCTAGATAACAGGACCTCTGTGTTTGTGCTGTTGGAGGCAATTATCTGACCAATATCATGGCTGCTGTGAGGTTAATTATTGTCACAGATCGGCAAAATTCAAGGAATGTAACTTAGTGCTAACATGCTAACTAGCATTAGCTGGTCTGTTTGCACTCCACCACCTCATCTAAATGTGGTCACTCCAGAAACAAAAAACTAACACAGCAGGATTCAAAACCAAAGGGTGCCTAAAACCAGTCTGTGCGTGAGACTTTGTAGACATAAATCTAAAAATCTGAATCTGGAGAGAAATTATGTCCTGTTATTACAGATGAAGCTACACAGTAGCATAGAAAGTAAATGAGCTCCAGTCACATTATTAAAAATATAGTACTTTTGCTTAGATTATAGTAATACTTCATCACTGAAAGAGCACTACGCTCTAAACTGCTTCAACATTTTGGGTCTTTGTCAATGTGAATGTTTTGCTTCAGTGCAGTAAGACTATCCAGCTGCAGTATGGGAAATGTAGGATTTTTGGCTGCTTTCTTTGTGTGTCATTCAGGCCTCTAAGAATCCTTCAACTAACTTATTTATCCTTTTCTCTTCAGACGTGTTGATAAATCTCTCACAAACAAGGTCAAACTAAAAAGTCTATCAAGCCAGAGAAGGATATTTGACCTTCATGCACCACCACCCATAACATTTATATTTCCTGTAATATCTCCTCACAGACATAAAATTTGAGAGTATAAAGCTGGTTTTACATAAAATGTTCTTATGTAAGTCAGACCTTTCCTTCTGATAACACATCAGTAAAGTGTGTCTGTTATCAGAGATGTTGTGTAATGCCGACAGGCTGATAGTGAACGTTATAGAGAATATTTTGTGTGAACATTAACCACAGATATGAGCTCTTACAGTGAGTACAGAGGCAATAACAGGTCCTTTACCTTGGAGTAGGGGTAATAATCTCCACTCATCCTCTCCGGCTGATAAATAGATCCTCATGTGCTGAAATAAGCTGCATTAGATCCTGTGACAGTGATTGTGGGAAGCAGCAGCTCGTCTCAGACCTGTCTGAGCACAGCTATTATTCTTACTCAGCTAATGAATCCACTCCCAAACCACTCCTTCTGCTGGTATGAGGTGTTTACCTGCACATGAGTCTGACAAGACGCCGGTCCACCCACAACAGGCTTTTTCACACTGCCACAGCCGTGAAGGCTGTGAAACACAAGCGTGAAAAAGAACAACAGAGAACTTCAACAGGCTGCACAGAAGAAATCTCACCACAGGCTGACAGTCCTGTGACTTTCATTAATGTTCCTGAACCTGTGCTCCTCTGACATCAGTGAAATATAATGTGGCACTAGCATTCATGTCACTGTTTTCCAGCTTTGTTTCATTCTGGGAACAGAGGAGCTGTGCACTATTAACAGTTCAAAATAATCTTTACTGGTGCTGCACAAATCACTGTTCAGTCCTGTGGTCAGTCTGTGCAATAGAGACACAGTTAGTTACACAAGAAAATGGACAGTATAAACATGTAAGCATTTTTTACTCTTTGACTCTACAAGCGTAGCTGTGCATGATTCAGAGCTTTGGATGAGCTGATTTCTTTCACCAGTTTTCAGAGGTGTGCTGAGGAACAGCAACAAGTGTTTCAAGCTTACTTCTTAGCAATTTGGCAGCTGCCATGTTACTTTCTGTGGGACCAGAAGCAACCATATTTAGAGGAAAGGGTGGAGTTTGAAGAAAAATTCACTGAGGTCAGAGATCAGGTGAGCAGTAGACTCATTTTGTCACAGAGTTCTATTCAGTCAGACTCCTTTTTTACTCCTTTTTCCTGCATAGTAGGAGGAATGCAATGCTTCACTTTACTGACCTATATGCTGTGTCCATCTTTGATATACAGTTTATGTTTGGTTTACAAACATGATCAGGTGAAACAAAGATGAACTGAAATAAATGAAAATATTGAGTTAAATGTGTTATTCAGGTGAGTTCAGGCATGCAGAGACCGTTTCTTTTAAAGTCATTTTGAACTTCAGGTGATTGTTTTGCTATTTCTCAGCATTCTTAAAAAAACCCCCAAAAAAACCACTGTGGTCATGCTGAGGTGTTCATGTTATTCTGTCCATCCCACCTCCAGCTATGATGTAATGATTAAATGATGCAGAGTTTATTTGTGCTTGCACAAGTTTACCCATGAAAACCTCAGCATGTGTCAGAGTGTGTTAGTGTGACATTTCCTTAAGATGATGATTGAAAAACTTTATTAACACAAGCAGCAACAGTATGTTGTTAGTAACAGACTCTAGTCTACATTAAATACTCATTAACTTCTCCAATTAGTGATTTGTAACAATGATGTAAGCATATGCAAAGTGACAGCATTACAGTAGGGCCGGATTAAACGCTAAGCATGGCCCCGGGCAAAGAGGTGGTTTTGGGCCCCACATAAAGGGAACGTTAAAGGAAAACTAGTGTGAACGATTCTTGGACTAACTTAATGGAGTCAGGCTTAGGATCTTAGGATCGAGACATTTTCATAGTGTGTAATCCAAACAACACAGCAGATTATTAATGACAAATATATGAAAAAGAGGCCGGGTACAAACTCCGCCAGAAGAGGAGGTCACATGTCTACCAAAGGTAATGCAAAAGCCATTTGGAGCGATCTTCAAAAAACAGTCAAATAGTTTTATCCATTTATTCTGCTTAAACCTCCCATCCTACCTGAATAGAGTCATGTAGGATGAGGTTCGAATAAAATAAGCGCTTTATAACGAAGAACCAATATGCTGCTAATAAACAGAAAAAGAAAGGTGATTGTGTGCACCTTCATGTTAAGTGTTACCTGTTCATTAAATACATTAAAGACGTGATGCTTGCTGAGCTGGAGCTTCATCCAGAGAGTCTTCTGTCAGCAGCTTGCAGTGATGTTCATAAAGAAGAGTCATTTATAATTATTAGAGATGGTTTACAGTGAGTCACCCAGTTGCATCAAACTGCTGCTGTTGCTTATTTTCTTTTTACCACATGACGATTCTTTCACAATAAAAGACTGAGATGTTTTGTAATGTGGCTCTCTTCCCTCTCCTTCAGTAAATATTACCCAACAGAGAGTGTGAATCACAAACAGGCTCCTCTGACATCACCCACCCCATCAGTCACTTCACAGTGAAGCATTTAAAGGGCAAACCAAAGCAGCACAACTCTGTCACCTACTTCAGGTGTTTATTATCATGATATAAATAAAACTGCTTCAGAGAACCGCTGTTATTAATACCAACATGAGCTTAGGTATTAAGTGTTATTTTTCTGTATTCCAAACTTTTTTCAGCAGTGATTCAATTTCTTTAAATTTAAATAGTCTGAACAGCTTCACAGAAACATAACCAGACTAAAACTTCTCTTGAAATCACTCTTTTTAATGAATTTTGTGTGTTAAATAAAAGAGAAACATCCAAACAAAATACACGTTGAGGAAACCTGATACACACCCCGTCCCCCAATTAAACTGTGGAGGTTCAGTAGTCTGTAAGCCGGGTCTGGGGTGCAGACCTGGAGACCTCCACTCTCCTAAAAGGGTGAGTGCCAGCACTGTGGGACATAAATCTGGACAGTATGTGCTCTTTCTTGGTGCTGAGGAGCTGCTCCAGCAACAGGCCCTGCTGGTGCTCCCGCTGCTCCTGAGCCTTCAGCTCTGAGTGGAGCTGCTGCTGCTGCTGCATCTGAGCACGGAGGTCGGCTTGGTATGCCCCAGCTGCCTGCTTCTGCCTGCGGGACGGACAGACAGTAAGTCAGACACACGGATATCAGACACACGAACAGCACTCGGCCGTTTGCTGACCTACCGTCTCTTCTCCTCCTCCTCCTTCTGATTCTCCTCCTCGATAACTCGCTCCAGCTCCTCACACTCCTTTTTCACCTGGGCTTGTTTCTGCAGATTAGCATACACTGGAGTGCACAGACACACAGACGCAGACACACACACACATTAAGTGAGCATTTAAACAGTGAAACGATTAAAGAATTCAAACCGAAGTATAAAAACTGCCTCACATTTGTTCTGGATCTGCAGGTGCTGCGCCTCCATCACCTCCTCTATCAGCCTCTTCCTGGCCTCCCTCTCCAGCCGGCTCTTCTCCTCTCGTTTAGCCCAGACCTCCTTCAGCTGCTCCTCTATCAGCTGCTCCATCTCCTCCTCCTCTTTCCTCTGTCTCTGCAGCTCCTCGAACAGATACTCTCGGTACCTGCGCTGCTCCTCACGCAGCTCCGCCTGAATGCGCACACACACACACACACACACACACACACACACACACACACACACACACACACACACACACACACACACACACACACAC